>NW_027672980.1:0-77178 GCF_964194105.1 Spermophilus citellus
TTGGCATATATATTTCTACTCTTTAATGTCTGTGTTTGTGTGTGTGTTTTTCTTTTGTGTATATATATATATATATATATATATATATATATATATATATACACACACACACACACACACACACACACACATACACACACTCTCCAGATTTTTCAAAATATGAAATGTATGTGTCATATTATATACTCCCTAAATTCATTCATGTTCATATATGTGGATTTATAATCAACTTTTCACAAGATTATTCTCAGAAATAGTCATCCACCTGAAATACATATTTGTTTCCTAGTGCTGAAATCCTAATATTTCTACAGTAACTGACCCAGTTTAACATGAATGCAAGTAGATTCCTATGGGACATGATGTGTATTTTGACGTTCATTTTTATTCAACACTGGTACATTACTATTTCTTCAGTTGATGCACATCATAGGATATGTATTTCATCCTCAAGTTCACAAATTTCTAGGCATTCATTTCCCTTTCAATCACTTCCTGCTTCAGAACACATGTATTCCTCCACGTTTCTTGACTGGTCTTTTCATGAGACTTCTTTCCAAACACATTCTTTTCCATTTCCATAATCCCTTGTGAAGCAAAACTCACACCCCCTTCATGGTAAACCATAACCCCAATATCACCATTAGATGTATAACTGGTTAGAATGAATGGTTGTGTATCAATATTAGATTTCCTATATATTTTCAGATATCAATGCAATCCATTATTTAAATTGGAACCTGTTATACTATTTATTCACAGTATGGTCTATTCATGCATTATCTCTATATTCATAGACCCAGGGTACACCTATTTGTACCCCCAAAGGCTAATTTATATGTCTTCAACATATTACTCCCAGAAATGGTGGAAGAAACACTCATGTCACCTGATCTACATATACATTTTATCACAGTGATATTCTGGACACAAAATGCAAAGGTCACACTTATGATTGCACCAAAGCCTCATTGGAAAGTGAGCATGGATTACTAAAAACATCCTTGTCCAGGTTGCCTAATGCTCTCAAATGTCAATGCTATTGGTGACTACACATTTGTTTCTTCCTAAGATGATATATTCAACCTCAACCCTGTTGAAAATGTCTAATCCACTCACTCACTTTATACTTTGCCTGATTTCCTAATGTCTCTATTGATATCTGCTTTCCTACATATGTTCCCCAGTTCATCATTGTGACTGACTCTTCACATGTGCTGACGTTTACATTCACTCTCTAACCGACACCCTATTGCTAAAGAACTTTTGGTCCAAATTGCATACTCACTCTTCTTCCAAAACTTACCAACTATCTTCCTAATCCTACCTACTATCCCTTTTTGACTGGATGTTCTCTTCTACATTCAATCATCCAAGGTACAAGGTCCTATGCCATTGTGTACCGATTTATCTGAGACATCTGTGCAGAAAGTCATTCAAAGCTAAGTATCCCAATCAAGGGCCCAATGCCCTTCTGGCCTTCAAATCTTACTTGGATTTCTGTTTTCATACATATATTTCACCTATATATTATTATAAATATCCCAGGTTCCCAATACCATTCTTCATCCAGCAGAGTGATTCCTAAGCCACATCAAACAGGTTCTTAACCCTAACCATACACTGTTCCCTCAATCTAACTTTACAGAAGAGCAGGGACAGAGTGGGTCTTACAATACAGGAATGTGGGGGATCTTCCACCTGCTGAGAACCTCAAAGGTCCATGCAGAAATGATCCCTGGAGAAGATGTAGGCAGCTATGAAGGACCTGAGAGAGCAGAAGTCATCTTCCATGGCAAACAACCTGGTCAGGATGAAGGGATGTGTCTGAATGAGCCTCTCTCTTCTTAATGTAGACAAGATGGACCAAAGCAGGCCTGTGTGGAGAGCTGTTCCTTGGTGCCTATGGTTGATATTCCATTCTAACTTGTGAAAGTGTCACAGGAAGGAGGGGCAGCCTCCATCTCATGGGAGCCTTGGAAGCAACTGTTAGGACACAGTGGTTGCCAAGGCAGTGACCTCATTCAGTTCCTGAAGGAAGTGACCTCACCTCACTTCCTTGGTGATGGAACTCTCTGAACTTGGGATCCAGGAAGCCAGGCACCCAGAGCCAGTCCCAGTCCCAGTCCCAGTGGGCTCACTTGTTTGGATTTACCAAGGACAGAGTCAGTCTTTCTTGGTACCCACTGAGGTGAGGATTGCCAAATGCCAGGAAAGCTCTGCAGAGGGGCCTTTCCTGAGAAAGCAGGTAGTGGCTCACCGCTGGCTCCTGACAACTTCACAGAGTTGGCCAAGGAGGCCAGATGTGAGACAGGACAGGCCCTTTCGGGGGAACATAGTATGGCCCACCAGTCAGACGACACTCCGGGTAGTCACAGACCAACTTGGAAGGAGGTGCCTTTGTGGGTGTGGGTGTGAGTTTGTGGTTTTGTCTCATGTTCTGAGAATAGGTAGGAAAGGCGGTTTGTTTGGTTTGGAGTGGACTGTTTCTAGTAAGGCTTTTGACAAGGCGAGTGTTTCTATGTTTGTGTATCCCACTGTGTCCCTGGTTGTAGACATTAGAAAAGAGAATGCATCAATGGATGTGTCCTGTCTAGTAGAAAGCTTCCCAGCATTCATCCTGCCCAATTTATGAATGGACTGCGGCTTGCCTTATGGATGGGCAACGCCTACTATCTTCCTAAGTTCCTGTTTTCTTCCTGAATTCTGGCCACTCTCCAGAATAGGCTCATGGTTTTGTGTCCAAGATATGTACCACCTCCAAGCTCGGTGACATGGCCATGTACTGGATAGTTGAAAGAAATGGTGAGCATCTCAGAAAACTCAGATATCAGTGTGATCAGTAAAGTCTCCCTAGAGAAACCCTGCTTTGGGCCTTTGGCTTACCTATCCTTTTGTGGCCCTGAATGTCAGGAAGGCCTTTGCCTCAGGGCACCCCTTTGTGAAGCCTGAAGAAAACAAACAGTTTTCAAATGGAAATGAATGGGCATCACCTGTGGCTCTTTGCTTAATTGCTTTGCAAAGGGATGTGTCTGAATCAGCCTCTTGGCCCTGTGTGAGGCTGTGGCTTACATTGTCAGCACCTGGTGGATCCAAAGAAAGATCCCATGCGTGCATCCAAGGCCAAATTGGCACAAAAGCAGTCATCCTGGATGAGGTCTCTCGCCTTCCTCTGTAAGGTTCCTGACCTCCATCAAGTGAGAATAGGGATCCTTTGTGTCAAATGAGTCCTTCAAAGCCATGCAGAGGCTAGCCCATAGGTGCTTGGGTTTTCTCATGACTCCAGTTCACACAAAGAATCTATACCCGGCAGTCAGTAGGCCTCCAATTGGAGAAGTAGAGCAGTATTAAAGGCAGGCCTATTTGATCACTCCAGGTCCAAAGGAAGGGTGTCCAGGCCACCCTGACATTAGGCAAATGAGAGGCAAGGGAGCTTATTGTGGACACTGTCTTGGGCTGTGCCCCTCATGGAAACCTCCAGCCAGAGGTTATGATGAGTGTCTGTATGGAAGAAGATGAGGGCCATGTGGCAGTGTTTTGGTTTGAATTGTGGTGTGGCAGTGGGAAGAGATGACTGGGTCCACCTGGGCTTGAACTCTGGTGTGATTCCCCTTGGAGACTGAGTTCTGGAACTGACCTCAGAGAAGTATTGCCGTGAATTGTGTCGGGATGTTAGGAGGCCACGCATGAGAGTCGCCCTTGGAAACTGAGATCTAGGCCCAGGCTGGCTTTCCACAGAGCACTGGGAATCTCAGCCCGGATATCACATGATTTTATTCTTAAAGACCTGGCAGCCATCGTGGAGAGTCCAAACACACGTGGACCTCACATTGTAGACCTCAATGGGCCTGGCTTCCTGTGACCTTTTGGCCACTCCTTGGGAAGCCTTGTTTGTGAGAGTTCTCCAGAGCTTTCGTTGAAATGAGCTTCCTCACCATTTAATGGTTCCTGAAGGAATGGAAACCCACAGTGCCTCCAACTTCATCCTTTAAAAATGGCTAGCTAGATAAATACCATGACATTTTTGAAATTCCCATGACCAGGTGGCACTGGAGAACCTTTGGATGTCCTGTTGCTGATCATGAGTGTACCAGACAGTGCCTTGATTGACTGGGTTTCATGAAAATGGTGTAGAACAGAGATGCCAGTGAGTTGGGGCCTGCTGAGTAGTGGGCCTAGAGCAGTGGTGTGCAGGTGTGTGATAGAACATCTGTGGTGGGGCCATGTGGATCTGCCATTGGCTTCCAAATGGCTTGTGACTGACATGGTGCAGCGAGCAGACCCTTCTATGTAAAGGCATCTTGTTATATGGAGAGGTTTCAGGGCAATGTTCAGAATCAGGTTGCTATGGTCAAGGGGGCAAGCTCTGTGGGATAGAAGCCTGGCTGGTGCATTCTCCTAGGACCTTGACCCACCACACGTGACAGAACTCCCTCCAGCACTGTGTCCCAGTTGAACTCCTTGTATTTCCTGAAGCAAATTCCAAACTCCCAGTGCAGCAGCAAGAAACACCACGAAAAGTGGAGGATGACCAAATGGCTTCACAGTCCACACAGGGAGACACTTAGACCCCAGTGGCCACAGTTTACCTGCAAAGAGAGAATTCAGCACTTCTGCCTCATGTTCATTGGAAAATCAGAAACCATGTCCTCCAGGTCACATAGATGCAGACCTGGTTTGATGGTCTCACTACAAAGGAAGCTAAAGCTCCTGACAACAACATATATTTCAAGTGCCCAACCTCAGAAGCAGTTTCTCACGAAGTCTTTAGGCCAGCAGAGCTCCACGTTTGTGGAGTGTTTACCCTGTCCCTTACTCATGGAAAGTAGTCTACCACCTCCAAGGTTGTGAACTCCTGAGCATTTTCCATTCCACATATGTATTCACAGCATTTCTAACTCTTCTCCTCAAATTGTGTCTTACTTATTGTGAAGGTAATGTCAAGGCAATGTTCTGGATGAGAGTGGGAAGATTTTTTTGTAGCACATATTGGCCTACACATTGGATTCATTTTCCTATTTTCCGTTCGAAATACTGAATCCCTGACACTAACCCATACCCTACTAGATTGTGACTACGAATACTAATATGATGGAGAAAAATAACTCAAACAGAATAGAAATACAGGCAGTTCAGAGGAGGCCTGGTGTATAGTTGGACTGGCCTTTGGCATTATAAAGGGTAGGTGTTATAAATCTAGTCCAATTTAGTAGAAATAGTTCTCCATGTGTTTTGAATGTTAACAAATATGTGAATTCCTGTCTCCCTTTCTCTGTAGCCTATTCAGCAACATGCATTTTTACATGCACATATAGAATCCTACCTCCTATCCCACATCCATTCTTGTGAGGTGGCTGACTTGGCAGATACAAACTGTGAGAAGAGATCACTCCTCCTAAACGCTGTTGGAACTGAAAATTCAACCTCCAGGTGAGCTTCCCACATGAACAACATGATACATAAATACATGTTCAGTAAAATAAATATTTTTGGATCTGTGGATGATAAATATTTCATGATGAATTTCGATTGGCATATATATTTCTACTCTTTAATGTCTGTGTTTGTTTGTGTGTTTTTCTTTTGTGTATATATATATATATATATATATATATATATATATATATATACACACACACACACACACACACACACATACACACACTCTCCAGATTTTTCAAAATATGAAATGTATGTGTCATATTATATACTCCCTAAATTCATTCATGTTCATATATGTGGATTTATAATCAACTTTTCACAAGATTATTCTCAGAAATAGTCATCCACCTGAAATACATATTTGTTTCCTAGTGCTGAAATCCTAATATTTCTACAGTAACTGACCCAGTTTAACATGAATGCAAGTAGATTCCTATGGGACATGATGTGTATTTTGACGTTCATTTTTATTCAACACTGGTACATTACTATTTCTTCAGTTGATGCACATCATAGGATATGTATTTCATCCTCAAGTTCACAAATTTCTAGGCATTCATTTCCCTTTCAATCACTTCCTGCTTCAGAACACATGTATTCCTCCACGTTTCTTGACTGGTCTTTTCATGAGACTTCTTTCCAAACACATTCTTTTCCATTTCCATAATCCCTTGTGAAGCAAAACTCACACCCCCTTCATGGTAAACCATAACCCCAATATCACCATTAGATGTATAACTGGTTAGAATGAATGGTTGTGTATCAATATTAGATTTCCTATATATTTTCAGATATCAATGCAATCCATTATTTAAATTGGAACCTGTTATACTATTTATTCACAGTATGGTCTATTCATGCATTATCTCTATATTCATAGACCCAGGGTACACCTATTTGTACCCCCAAAGGCTAATTTATATGTCTTCAACATATTACTCCCAGAAATGGTGGAAGAAACACTCATGTCACCTGATCTACATATACATTTTATCACAGTGATATTCTGGACACAAAATGCAAAGGTCACACTTATGATTGCACCAACGCCTCATTGGAAAGTGAGCATGGATTACTAAAAACATCCTTGTCCAGGTTGCCTAATGCTCTCAAATGTCAATGCTATTGGTGACTACACATTTGTTTCTTCCTAAGATGATATATTCAACCTCAACCCTGTTGAAAATGTCTAATCCACTCACTCACTTTATACTTTGCCTGATTTCCTAATGTCTCTATTGATATCTGCTTTCCTACATATGTTCCCCAGTTCATCATTGTGACTGACTCTTCACATGTGCTGACGTTTACATTCACTCTCTAACCGACACCCTATTGCTAAAGAACTTTTGGTCCAAATTGCATACTCACTCTTCTTCCAAAACTTACCAACTATCTTCCTAATCCTACCTACTATCCCTTTTTGACTGGATGTTCTCTTCTACATTCAATCATCCAAGGTACAAGGTCCTATGCCATTGTGTACCGATTTATCTGAGACATCTGTGCAGAAAGTCATTCAAAGCTAAGTATCCCAATCAAGGGCCCAATGCCCTTCTGGCCTTCAAATCTTACTTGGATTTCTGTTTTCATACATATATTTCACCTATATATTATTATAAATATCCCAGGTTCCCAATACCATTCTTCATCCAGCAGAGTGATTCCTAAGCCACATCAAACAGGTTCTTAACCCTAACCATACACTGTTCCCTCAATCTAACTTTACAGAAGAGCAGGGACAGAGTGGGTCTTACAATACAGGAATGTGGGGGATCTTCCACCTGCTGAGAACCTCAAAGGTCCATGCAGAAATGATCCCTGGAGAAGATGTAGGCAGCTATGAAGGACCTGAGAGAGCAGAAGTCATCTTCCATGGCAAACAACCTGGTCAGGATGAAGGGATGTGTCTGAATGAGCCTCTCTCTTCTTAATGTAGACAAGATGGACCAAAGCAGGCCTGTGTGGAGAGCTGTTCCTTGGTGCCTATGGTTGATATTCCATTCTAACTTGTGAAAGTGTCACAGGAAGGAGGGGCAGCCTCCATCTCATGGGAGCCTTGGAAGCAACTGTTAGGACACAGTGGTTGCCAAGGCAGTGACCTCATTCAGTTCCTGAAGGAAGTGACCTCACCTCACTTCCTTGGTGATGGAACTCTCTGAACTTGGGATCCAGGAAGCCAGGCACCCAGAGCCAGTCCCAGTCCCAGTCCCAGTGGGCTCACTTGTTTGGATTTACCAAGGACAGAGTCAGTCTTTCTTGGTACCCACTGAGGTGAGGATTGCCAAATGCCAGGAAAGCTCTGCAGAGGGGCCTTTCCTGAGAAAGCAGGTAGTGGCTCACCGCTGGCTCCTGACAACTTCACAGAGTTGGCCAAGGAGGCCAGATGTGAGACAGGACAGGCCCTTTCGGGGGAACATAGTATGGCCCACCAGTCAGACGACACTCCGGGTAGTCACAGACCAACTTGGAAGGAGGTGCCTTTGTGGGTGTGGGTGTGAGTTTGTGGTTTTGTCTCATGTTCTGAGAATAGGTAGGAAAGGCGGTTTGTTTGGGTTGGAGTGGACTGTTTCTAGTAAGGCTTTTGACAAGGCGAGTGTTTCTATGTTTGTGTATCCCACTGTGTCCCTGGTTGTAGACATTAGAAAAGAGAATGCATCAATGGATGTGTCCTGTCTAGTAGAAAGCTTCCCAGCATTCATCCTGCCCAATTTATGAATGGACTGCGGCTTGCCTTATGGATGGGCAACGCCTACTATCTTCCTAAGTTCCTGTTTTCTTCCTGAATTCTGGCCACTCTCCAGAATAGGCTCATGGTTTTGTGTCCAAGATATGTACCACCTCCAAGCTCGGTGACATGGCCATGTACTGGATAGTTGAAAGAAATGGTGAGCATCTCAGAAAACTCAGATATCAGTGTGATCAGTAAAGTCTCCCTAGAGAAACCCTGCTTTGGGCCTTTGGCTTACCTATCCTTTTGTGGCCCTGAATGTCAGGAAGGCCTTTGCCTCAGGGCACCCCTTTGTGAAGCCTGAAGAAAACAGTTTTCAAATGGAAATGAATGGGCATCACCTGTGGCTCTTTGCTTAATTGCTTTGCAAAGGGATGTGTCTGAATCAGCCTCTTGGCCCTGTGTGAGGCTGTGGCTTACATTGTCAGCACCTGATGGATCCAAAGAAAGATCCCATGCGTGCATCCAAGGCCAAATTGGCACAAAAGCAGTCATCCTGGATGAGGTCTCTCGCCTTCCTCTGTAAGGTTCCTGACCTCCATCAAGTGAGAATAGGGATCCTTTGTGTCAAATGAGTCCTTCAAAGCCATGCAGAGGCTAGCCCATAGGTGCTTGGGTTTTCTCATGACTCCAGTTCACACAAAGAATCTATACCCGGCAGTCAGTAGGCCTCCAATTGGAGAAGTAGAGCAGTATTAAAGGCAGGCCTATTTGATCACTCCAGGTCCAAAGGAAGGGTGTCCAGGCCACCCTGACATTAGGCAAATGAGAGGCAAGGGAGCTTATTGTGGACACTGTCTTGGGCTGTGCCCCTCATGGAAACCTCCAGCCAGAGGTTATGATGAGTGTCTGTATGGAAGAAGATGAGGGCCATGTGGCAGTGTTTTGGTTTGAATTGTGGTGTGGCAGTGGGAAGAGATGACTGGGTCCACCTGGGCTTGAACTCTGGTGTGATTCCCCTTGGAGACTGAGTTCTGGAACTGACCTCAGAGAAGTATTGCCGTGAATTGTGTCGGGATGTTAGGAGGCCACGCATGAGAGTCGCCCTTGGAAACTGAGATCTAGGCCCAGGCTGGCTTTCCACAGAGCACTGGGAATCTCAGCCCGGATATCACATGATTTTATTCTTAAAGACCTGGCAGCCATCGTGGAGAGTCCAAACACACGTGGACCTCACATTGTAGACCTCAATGGGCCTGGCTTCCTGTGACCTTTTGGCCACTCCTTGGGAAGCCTTGTTTGTGAGAGTTCTCCAGAGCTTTCATTGAAATGAGCTTCCTCACCATTTAATGGTTCCTGAAGGAATGGAAACCCACAGTGCCTCCAACTTCATCCTTTAAAAATGGCTAGCTAGATAAATACCATGACATTTTTGAAATTCCCATGACCAGGTGGCACTGGAGAACCTTTGGATGTCCTGTTGCTGATCATGAGTGTACCAGACAGTGCCTTGATTGACTGGGTTTCATGAAAATGGTGTAGAACAGAGATGCCAGTGAGTTGGGGCCTGCTGAGTAGTGGGCCTAGAGCAGTGGTGTGCAGGTGTGTGATAGAACATCTGTGGTGGGGCCATGTGGATCTGCCATTGGCTTCCAAATGGCTTGTGACTGACATGGTGCAGCGAGCAGACCCTTCTATGTAAAGGCATCTTGTTATATGGAGAGGTTTCAGGGCAATGTTCAGAATCAGGTTGCTATGGTCAAGGGGGCAAGCTCTGTGGGATAGAAGCCTGGCTGGTGCATTCTCCTAGGACCTTGACCCACCACACGTGACAGAACTCCCTCCAGCACTGTGTCCCAGTTGAACTCCTTGTATTTCCTGAAGCAAATTCCAAACTCCCAGTGCAGCAGCAAGAAACACCACGAAAAGTGGAGGATGACCAAATGGCTTCACAGTCCACACAGGGAGACACTTAGACCCCAGTGGCCACAGTTTACCTGCAAAGAGAGAATTCAGCACTTCTGCCTCATGTTCATTGGAAAATCAGAAACCATGTCCTCCAGGTCACATAGATGCAGACCTGGTTTGATGGTCTCACTACAAAGGAAGCTAAAGCTCCTGACAACAACATATATTTCAAGTGCCCAACCTCAGAAGCAGTTTCTCACGAAGTCTTTAGGCCAGCAGAGCTCCACGTTTGTGGAGTGTTTACCCTGTCCCTTACTCATGGAAAGTAGTCTACCACCTCCAAGGTTGTGAACTCCTGAGCATTTTCCATTCCACATATGTATTCACAGCATTTCTAACTCTTCTCCTCAAATTGTGTCTTACTTATTGTGAAGGTAATGTCAAGGCAATGTTCTGGATGAGAGTGGGAAGATTTTTTTGTAGCACATATTGGCCTACACATTGGATTCATTTTCCTATTTTCCGTTCGAAATACTGAATCCCTGACACTAACCCATACCCTACTAGATTGTGACTACGAATACTAATATGATGGAGAAAAATAACTCAAACAGAATAGAAATACAGGCAGTTCAGAGGAGGCCTGGTGTATAGTTGGACTGGCCTTTGGCATTATAAAGGGTAGGTGTTATAAATCTAGTCCAATTTAGTAGAAATAGTTCTCCATGTGTTTTGAATGTTAACAAATATGTGAATTCCTGTCTCCCTTTCTCTGTAGCCTATTCAGCAACATGCATTTTTACATGCACATATAGAATCCTACCTCCTATCCCACGTCCATTCTTGTGAGGTGGCTGACTTGGCAGATACAAACTGTGAGAAGAGATCACTCCTCCTAAACGCTGTTGGAACTGAAAATTCAACCTCCAGGTGAGCTTCCCACATGAACAACATGATACATAAATACATGTTCAGTAAAATAAATATTTTTGGATCTGTGGATGATAAATATTTCATGATGAATTTCGATTGGCATATATATTTCTACTCTTTAATGTCTGTGTTTGTGTGTGTGTTTTTCTTTTGTGTATATATATATATATATATATATATATATATATATATATATATACACACACACACACACACACACACATACACACACTCTCCAGATTTTTCAAAATATGAAATGTATGTGTCATATTATATACTCCCTAAATTCATTCATGTTCATATATGTGGATTTATAATCAACTTTTCACAAGATTATTCTCAGAAATAGTCATCCACCTGAAATACATATTTGTTTCCTAGTGCTGAAATCCTAATATTTCTACAGTAACTGACCCAGTTTAACATGAATGCAAGTAGATTCCTATGGGACATGATGTGTATTTTGACGTTCATTTTTATTCAACACTGGTACATTACTATTTCTTCAGTTGATGCACATCATAGGATATGTATTTCATCCTCAAGTTCACAAATTTCTAGGCATTCATTTCCCTTTCAATCACTTCCTGCTTCAGAACACATGTATTCCTCCACGTTTCTTGACTGGTCTTTTCATGAGACTTCTTTCCAAACACATTCTTTTCCATTTCCATAATCCCTTGTGAAGCAAAACTCACACCCCCTTCATGGTAAACCATAACCCCAATATCACCATTAGATGTATAACTGGTTAGAATGAATGGTTGTGTATCAATATTAGATTTCCTATATATTTTCAGATATCAATGCAATCCATTATTTAAATTGGAACCTGTTATACTATTTATTCACAGTAGGGTCTATTCATGCATTATCTCTATATTCATAGACCCAGGGTACACCTATTTGTACCCCCAAAGGCTAATTTATATGTCTTCAACATATTACTCCCAGAAATGGTGGAAGAAACACTCATGTCACCTGATCTACATATACATTTTATCACAGTGATATTCTGGACACAAAATGCAAAGGTCACACTTATGATTGCACCAACGCCTCATTGGAAAGTGAGCATGGATTACTAAAAACATCCTTGTCCAGGTTGCCTAATGCTCTCAAATGTCAATGCTATTGGTGACTACACATTTGTTTCTTCCTAAGATGATATATTCAACCTCAACCCTGTTGAAAATGTCTAATCCACTCACTCACTTTATACTTTGCCTGATTTCCTAATGTCTCTATTGATATCTGCTTTCCTACATATGTTCCCCAGTTCATCATTGTGACTGACTCTTCACATGTGCTGACGTTTACATTCACTCTCTAACCGACACCCTATTGCTAAAGAACTTTTGGTCCAAATTGCATACTCACTCTTCTTCCAAAACTTACCAACTATCTTCCTAATCCTACCTACTATCCCTTTTTGACTGGATGTTCTCTTCTACATTCAATCATCCAAGGTACAAGGTCCTATGCCATTGTGTACCGATTTATCTGAGACATCTGTGCAGAAAGTCATTCAAAGCTAAGTATCCCAATCAAGGGCCCAATGCCCTTCTGGCCTTCAAATCTTACTTGGATTTCTGTTTTCATACATATATTTCACCTATATATTATTATAAATATCCCAGGTTCCCAATACCATTCTTCATCCAGCAGAGTGATTCCTAAGCCACATCAAACAGGTTCTTAACCCTAACCATACACTGTTCCCTCAATCTAACTTTACAGAAGAGCAGGGACAGAGTGGGTCTTACAATACAGGAATGTGGGGGATCTT
Organism: Spermophilus citellus; assembly: GCF_964194105.1. Lineage (NCBI taxonomy): Eukaryota > Metazoa > Chordata > Mammalia > Rodentia > Sciuridae > Spermophilus > Spermophilus citellus. The sequence continues at coordinate 12,744 of NW_027672980.1, forward strand.
CCACCTGCTGAGAACCTCAAAGGTCCATGCAGAAATGATCCCTGGAGAAGATGTAGGCAGCTATGAAGGACCTGAGAGAGCAGAAGTCATCTTCCATGGCAAACAACCTGGTCAGGATGAAGGGATGTGTCTGAATGAGCCTCTCTCTTCTTAATGTAGACAAGATGGACCAAAGCAGGCCTGTGTGGAGAGCTGTTCCTTGGTGCCTATGGTTGATATTCCATTCTAACTTGTGAAAGTGTCACAGGAAGGAGGGGCAGCCTCCATCTCATGGGAGCCTTGGAAGCAACTGTTAGGACACAGTGGTTGCCAAGGCAGTGACCTCATTCAGTTCCTGAAGGAAGTGACCTCACCTCACTTCCTTGGTGATGGAACTCTCTGAACTTGGGATCCAGGAAGCCAGGCACCCAGAGCCAGTCCCAGTCCCAGTCCCAGTGGGCTCACTTGTTTGGATTTACCAAGGACAGAGTCAGTCTTTCTTGGTACCCACTGAGGTGAGGATTGCCAAATGCCAGGAAAGCTCTGCAGAGGGGCCTTTCCTGAGAAAGCAGGTAGTGGCTCACCGCTGGCTCCTGACAACTTCACAGAGTTGGCCAAGGAGGCCAGATGTGAGACAGGACAGGCCCTTTCGGGGGAACATAGTATGGCCCACCAGTCAGACGACACTCCGGGTAGTCACAGACCAACTTGGAAGGAGGTGCCTTTGTGGGTGTGGGTGTGAGTTTGTGGTTTTGTCTCATGTTCTGAGAATAGGTAGGAAAGGCGGTTTGTTTGGTTTGGAGTGGACTGTTTCTAGTAAGGCTTTTGACAAGGCGAGTGTTTCTATGTTTGTGTATCCCACTGTGTCCCTGGTTGTAGACATTAGAAAAGAGAATGCATCAATGGATGTGTCCTGTCTAGTAGAAAGCTTCCCAGCATTCATCCTGCCCAATTTATGAATGGACTGCGGCTTGCCTTATGGATGGGCAACGCCTACTATCTTCCTAAGTTCCTGTTTTCTTCCTGAATTCTGGCCACTCTCCAGAATAGGCTCATGGTTTTGTGTCCAAGATATGTACCACCTCCAAGCTCGGTGACATGGCCATGTACTGGATAGTTGAAAGAAATGGTGAGCATCTCAGAAAACTCAGATATCAGTGTGATCAGTAAAGTCTCCCTAGAGAAACCCTGCTTTGGGCCTTTGGCTTACCTATCCTTTTGTGGCCCTGAATGTCAGGAAGGCCTTTGCCTCAGGGCACCCCTTTGTGAAGCCTGAAGAAAACAGTTTTCAAATGGAAATGAATGGGCATCACCTGTGGCTCTTTGCTTAATTGCTTTGCAAAGGGATGTGTCTGAATCAGCCTCTTGGCCCTGTGTGAGGCTGTGGCTTACATTGTCAGCACCTGATGGATCCAAAGAAAGATCCCATGCGTGCATCCAAGGCCAAATTGGCACAAAAGCAGTCATCCTGGATGAGGTCTCTCGCCTTCCTCTGTAAGGTTCCTGACCTCCATCAAGTGAGAATAGGGATCCTTTGTGTCAAATGAGTCCTTCAAAGCCATGCAGAGGCTAGCCCATAGGTGCTTGGGTTTTCTCATGACTCCAGTTCACACAAAGAATCTATACCCGGCAGTCAGTAGGCCTCCAATTGGAGAAGTAGAGCAGTATTAAAGGCAGGCCTATTTGATCACTCCAGGTCCAAAGGAAGGGTGTCCAGGCCACCCTGACATTAGGCAAATGAGAGGCAAGGGAGCTTATTGTGGACACTGTCTTGGGCTGTGCCCCTCATGGAAACCTCCAGCCAGAGGTTATGATGAGTGTCTGTATGGAAGAAGATGAGGGCCATGTGGCAGTGTTTTGGTTTGAATTGTGGTGTGGCAGTGGGAAGAGATGACTGGGTCCACCTGGGCTTGAACTCTGGTGTGATTCCCCTTGGAGACTGAGTTCTGGAACTGACCTCAGAGAAGTATTGCCGTGAATTGTGTCGGGATGTTAGGAGGCCACGCATGAGAGTCGCCCTTGGAAACTGAGATCTAGGCCCAGGCTGGCTTTCCACAGAGCACTGGGAATCTCAGCCCGGATATCACATGATTTTATTCTTAAAGACCTGGCAGCCATCGTGGAGAGTCCAAACACACGTGGACCTCACATTGTAGACCTCAATGGGCCTGGCTTCCTGTGACCTTTTGGCCACTCCTTGGGAAGCCTTGTTTGTGAGAGTTCTCCAGAGCTTTCGTTGAAATGAGCTTCCTCACCATTTAATGGTTCCTGAAGGAATGGAAACCCACAGTGCCTCCAACTTCATCCTTTAAAAATGGCTAGCTAGATAAATACCATGACATTTTTGAAATTCCCATGACCAGGTGGCACTGGAGAACCTTTGGATGTCCTGTTGCTGATCATGAGTGTACCAGACAGTGCCTTGATTGACTGGGTTTCATGAAAATGGTGTAGAACAGAGATGCCAGTGAGTTGGGGCCTGCTGAGTAGTGGGCCTAGAGCAGTGGTGTGCAGGTGTGTGATAGAACATCTGTGGTGGGGCCATGTGGATCTGCCATTGGCTTCCAAATGGCTTGTGACTGACATGGTGCAGCGAGCAGACCCTTCTATGTAAAGGCATCTTGTTATATGGAGAGGTTTCAGGGCAATGTTCAGAATCAGGTTGCTATGGTCAAGGGGGCAAGCTCTGTGGGATAGAAGCCTGGCTGGTGCATTCTCCTAGGACCTTGACCCACCACACGTGACAGAACTCCCTCCAGCACTGTGTCCCAGTTGAACTCCTTGTATTTCCTGAAGCAAATTCCAAACTCCCAGTGCAGCAGCAAGAAACACCACGAAAAGTGGAGGATGACCAAATGGCTTCACAGTCCACACAGGGAGACACTTAGACCCCAGTGGCCACAGTTTACCTGCAAAGAGAGAATTCAGCACTTCTGCCTCATGTTCATTGGAAAATCAGAAACCATGTCCTCCAGGTCACATAGATGCAGACCTGGTTTGATGGTCTCACTACAAAGGAAGCTAAAGCTCCTGACAACAACATATATTTCAAGTGCCCAACCTCAGAAGCAGTTTCTCACGAAGTCTTTAGGCCAGCAGAGCTCCACGTTTGTGGAGTGTTTACCCTGTCCCTTACTCATGGAAAGTAGTCTACCACCTCCAAGGTTGTGAACTCCTGAGCATTTTCCATTCCACATATGTATTCACAGCATTTCTAACTCTTCTCCTCAAATTGTGTCTTACTTATTGTGAAGGTAATGTCAAGGCAATGTTCTGGATGAGAGTGGGAAGATTTTTTTGTAGCACATATTGGCCTACACATTGGATTCATTTTCCTATTTTCCGTTCGAAATACTGAATCCCTGACACTAACCCATACCCTACTAGATTGTGACTACGAATACTAATATGATGGAGAAAAATAACTCAAACAGAATAGAAATACAGGCAGTTCAGAGGAGGCCTGGTGTATAGTTGGACTGGCCTTTGGCATTATAAAGGGTAGGTGTTATAAATCTAGTCCAATTTAGTAGAAATAGTTCTCCATGTGTTTTGAATGTTAACAAATATGTGAATTCCTGTCTCCCTTTCTCTGTAGCCTATTCAGCAACATGCATTTTTACATGCACATATAGAATCCTACCTCCTATCCCACGTCCATTCTTGTGAGGTGGCTGACTTGGCAGATACAAACTGTGAGAAGAGATCACTCCTCCTAAACGCTGTTGGAACTGAAAATTCAACCTCCAGGTGAGCTTCCCACATGAACAACATGATACATAAATACATGTTCAGTAAAATAAATATTTTTGGATCTGTGGATGATAAATATTTCATGATGAATTTCGATTGGCATATATATTTCTACTCTTTAATGTCTGTGTTTGTGTGTGTGTTTTTCTTTTGTGTATATATATATATATATATATATATATATATATATACACACACACACACACACACACACACACATACACACACTCTCCAGATTTTTCAAAATATGAAATGTATGTGTCATATTATATACTCCCTAAATTCATTCATGTTCATATATGTGGATTTATAATCAACTTTTCACAAGATTATTCTCAGAAATAGTCATCCACCTGAAATACATATTTGTTTCCTAGTGCTGAAATCCTAATATTTCTACAGTAACTGACCCAGTTTAACATGAATGCAAGTAGATTCCTATGGGACATGATGTGTATTTTGACGTTCATTTTTATTCAACACTGGTACATTACTATTTCTTCAGTTGATGCACATCATAGGATATGTATTTCATCCTCAAGTTCACAAATTTCTAGGCATTCATTTCCCTTTCAATCACTTCCTGCTTCAGAACACATGTATTCCTCCACGTTTCTTGACTGGTCTTTTCATGAGACTTCTTTCCAAACACATTCTTTTCCATTTCCATAATCCCTTGTGAAGCAAAACTCACACCCCCTTCATGGTAAACCATAACCCCAATATCACCATTAGATGTATAACTGGTTAGAATGAATGGTTGTGTATCAATATTAGATTTCCTATATATTTTCAGATATCAATGCAATCCATTATTTAAATTGGAACCTGTTATACTATTTATTCACAGTAGGGTCTATTCATGCATTATCTCTATATTCATAGACCCAGGGTACACCTATTTGTACCCCCAAAGGCTAATTTATATGTCTTCAACATATTACTCCCAGAAATGGTGGAAGAAACACTCATGTCACCTGATCTACATATACATTTTATCACAGTGATATTCTGGACACAAAATGCAAAGGTCACACTTATGATTGCACCAACGCCTCATTGGAAAGTGAGCATGGATTACTAAAAACATCCTTGTCCAGGTTGCCTAATGCTCTCAAATGTCAATGCTATTGGTGACTACACATTTGTTTCTTCCTAAGATGATATATTCAACCTCAACCCTGTTGAAAATGTCTAATCCACTCACTCACTTTATACTTTGCCTGATTTCCTAATGTCTCTATTGATATCTGCTTTCCTACATATGTTCCCCAGTTCATCATTGTGACTGACTCTTCACATGTGCTGACGTTTACATTCACTCTCTAACCGACACCCTATTGCTAAAGAACTTTTGGTCCAAATTGCATACTCACTCTTCTTCCAAAACTTACCAACTATCTTCCTAATCCTACCTACTATCCCTTTTTGACTGGATGTTCTCTTCTACATTCAATCATCCAAGGTACAAGGTCCTATGCCATTGTGTACCGATTTATCTGAGACATCTGTGCAGAAAGTCATTCAAAGCTAAGTATCCCAATCAAGGGCCCAATGCCCTTCTGGCCTTCAAATCTTACTTGGATTTCTGTTTTCATACATATATTTCACCTATATATTATTATAAATATCCCAGGTTCCCAATACCATTCTTCATCCAGCAGAGTGATTCCTAAGCCACATCAAACAGGTTCTTAACCCTAACCATACACTGTTCCCTCAATCTAACTTTACAGAAGAGCAGGGACAGAGTGGGTCTTACAATACAGGAATGTGGGGGATCTTCCACCTGCTGAGAACCTCAAAGGTCCATGCAGAAATGATCCCTGGAGAAGATGTAGGCAGCTATGAAGGACCTGAGAGAGCAGAAGTCATCTTCCATGGCAAACAACCTGGTCAGGATGAAGGGATGTGTCTGAATGAGCCTCTCTCTTCTTAATGTAGACAAGATGGACCAAAGCAGGCCTGTGTGGAGAGCTGTTCCTTGGTGCCTATGGTTGATATTCCATTCTAACTTGTGAAAGTGTCACAGGAAGGAGGGGCAGCCTCCATCTCATGGGAGCCTTGGAAGCAACTGTTAGGACACAGTGGTTGCCAAGGCAGTGACCTCATTCAGTTCCTGAAGGAAGTGACCTCACCTCACTTCCTTGGTGATGGAACTCTCTGAACTTGGGATCCAGGAAGCCAGGCACCCAGAGCCAGTCCCAGTCCCAGTCCCAGTGGGCTCACTTGTTTGGATTTACCAAGGACAGAGTCAGTCTTTCTTGGTACCCACTGAGGTGAGGATTGCCAAATGCCAGGAAAGCTCTGCAGAGGGGCCTTTCCTGAGAAAGCAGGTAGTGGCTCACCGCTGGCTCCTGACAACTTCACAGAGTTGGCCAAGGAGGCCAGATGTGAGACAGGACAGGCCCTTTCGGGGGAACATAGTATGGCCCACCAGTCAGACGACACTCCGGGTAGTCACAGACCAACTTGGAAGGAGGTGCCTTTGTGGGTGTGGGTGTGAGTTTGTGGTTTTGTCTCATGTTCTGAGAATAGGTAGGAAAGGCGGTTTGTTTGGTTTGGAGTGGACTGTTTCTAGTAAGGCTTTTGACAAGGCGAGTGTTTCTATGTTTGTGTATCCCACTGTGTCCCTGGTTGTAGACATTAGAAAAGAGAATGCATCAATGGATGTGTCCTGTCTAGTAGAAAGCTTCCCAGCATTCATCCTGCCCAATTTATGAATGGACTGCGGCTTGCCTTATGGATGGGCAACGCCTACTATCTTCCTAAGTTCCTGTTTTCTTCCTGAATTCTGGCCACTCTCCAGAATAGGCTCATGGTTTTGTGTCCAAGATATGTACCACCTCCAAGCTCGGTGACATGGCCATGTACTGGATAGTTGAAAGAAATGGTGAGCATCTCAGAAAACTCAGATATCAGTGTGATCAGTAAAGTCTCCCTAGAGAAACCCTGCTTTGGGCCTTTGGCTTACCTATCCTTTTGTGGCCCTGAATGTCAGGAAGGCCTTTGCCTCAGGGCACCCCTTTGTGAAGCCTGAAGAAAACAAACAGTTTTCAAATGGAAATGAATGGGCATCACCTGTGGCTCTTTGCTTAATTGCTTTGCAAAGGGATGTGTCTGAATCAGCCTCTTGGCCCTGTGTGAGGCTGTGGCTTACATTGTCAGCACCTGGTGGATCCAAAGAAAGATCCCATGCGTGCATCCAAGGCCAAATTGGCACAAAAGCAGTCATCCTGGATGAGGTCTCTCGCCTTCCTCTGTAAGGTTCCTGACCTCCATCAAGTGAGAATAGGGATCCTTTGTGTCAAATGAGTCCTTCAAAGCCATGCAGAGGCTAGCCCATAGGTGCTTGGGTTTTCTCATGACTCCAGTTCACACAAAGAATCTATACCCGGCAGTCAGTAGGCCTCCAATTGGAGAAGTAGAGCAGTATTAAAGGCAGGCCTATTTGATCACTCCAGGTCCAAAGGAAGGGTGTCCAGGCCACCCTGACATTAGGCAAATGAGAGGCAAGGGAGCTTATTGTGGACACTGTCTTGGGCTGTGCCCCTCATGGAAACCTCCAGCCAGAGGTTATGATGAGTGTCTGTATGGAAGAAGATGAGGGCCATGTGGCAGTGTTTTGGTTTGAATTGTGGTGTGGCAGTGGGAAGAGATGACTGGGTCCACCTGGGCTTGAACTCTGGTGTGATTCCCCTTGGAGACTGAGTTCTGGAACTGACCTCAGAGAAGTATTGCCGTGAATTGTGTCGGGATGTTAGGAGGCCACGCATGAGAGTCGCCCTTGGAAACTGAGATCTAGGCCCAGGCTGGCTTTCCACAGAGCACTGGGAATCTCAGCCCGGATATCACATGATTTTATTCTTAAAGACCTGGCAGCCATCGTGGAGAGTCCAAACACACGTGGACCTCACATTGTAGACCTCAATGGGCCTGGCTTCCTGTGACCTTTTGGCCACTCCTTGGGAAGCCTTGTTTGTGAGAGTTCTCCAGAGCTTTCGTTGAAATGAGCTTCCTCACCATTTAATGGTTCCTGAAGGAATGGAAACCCACAGTGCCTCCAACTTCATCCTTTAAAAATGGCTAGCTAGATAAATACCATGACATTTTTGAAATTCCCATGACCAGGTGGCACTGGAGAACCTTTGGATGTCCTGTTGCTGATCATGAGTGTACCAGACAGTGCCTTGATTGACTGGGTTTCATGAAAATGGTGTAGAACAGAGATGCCAGTGAGTTGGGGCCTGCTGAGTAGTGGGCCTAGAGCAGTGGTGTGCAGGTGTGTGATAGAACATCTGTGGTGGGGCCATGTGGATCTGCCATTGGCTTCCAAATGGCTTGTGACTGACATGGTGCAGCGAGCAGACCCTTCTATGTAAAGGCATCTTGTTATATGGAGAGGTTTCAGGGCAATGTTCAGAATCAGGTTGCTATGGTCAAGGGGGCAAGCTCTGTGGGATAGAAGCCTGGCTGGTGCATTCTCCTAGGACCTTGACCCACCACACGTGACAGAACTCCCTCCAGCACTGTGTCCCAGTGGAACTCCTTGTATTTCCTGAAGCAAATTCCAAACTCCCAGTGCAGCAGCAAGAAACACCACGAAAAGTGGAGGATGACCAAATGGCTTCACAGTCCACACAGGGAGACACTTAGACCCCAGTGGCCACAGTTTACCTGCAAAGAGAGAATTCAGCACTTCTGCCTCATGTTCATTGGAAAATCAGAAACCATGTCCTCCAGGTCACATAGATGCAGACCTGGTTTGATGGTCTCACTACAAAGGAAGCTAAAGCTCCTGACAACAACATATATTTCAAGTGCCCAACCTCAGAAGCAGTTTCTCACGAAGTCTTTAGGCCAGCAGAGCTCCATGTTTGTGGAGTGTTTACCCTGTCCCTTACTCATGGAAAGTAGTCTACCACCTCCAAGGTTGTGAACTCCTGAGCATTTTCCATTCCACATATGTATTCACAGCATTTCTAACTCTTCTCCTCAAATTGTGTCTTACTTATTGTGAAGGTAATGTCAAGGCAATGTTCTGGATGAGAGTGGGAAGATTTTTTTGTAGCACATATTGGCCTACACATTGGATTCATTTTCCTATTTTCCGTTCGAAATACTGAATCCCTGACACTAACCCATACCCTACTAGATTGTGACTACGAATACTAATATGATGGAGAAAAATAACTCAAACAGAATAGAAATACAGGCAGTTCAGAGGAGGCCTGGTGTATAGTTGGACTGGCCTTTGGCATTATAAAGGGTAGGTGTTATAAATCTAGTCCAATTTAGTAGAAATAGTTCTCCATGTGTTTTGAATGTTAACAAATATGTGAATTCCTGTCTCCCTTTCTCTGTAGCCTATTCAGCAACATGCATTTTTACATGCACATATAGAATCCTACCTCCTATCCCACGTCCATTCTTGTGAGGTGGCTGACTTGGCAGATACAAACTGTGAGAAGAGATCACTCCTCCTAAACGCTGTTGGAACTGAAAATTCAACCTCCAGGTGAGCTTCCCACATGAACAACATGATACATAAATACATGTTCAGTAAAATAAATATTTTTGGATCTGTGGATGATAAATATTTCATGATGAATTTCGATTGGCATATATATTTCTACTCTTTAATGTCTGTGTTTGTGTGTGTGTTTTTCTTTTGTATATATATATATATATATATATATATATATATATATATATATATATACACACACACACACACACACACACACACATACACACACTCTCCAGATTTTTCAAAATATGAAATGTATGTGTCATATTATATACTCCCTAAATTCATTCATGTTCATATATGTGGATTTATAATCAACTTTTCACAAGATTTTTCTCAGAAATAGTCATCCACCTGAAATACATATTTGTTTCCTAGTGCTGAAATCCTAATATTTCTACAGTAACTGACCCAGTTTAACATGAATGCAAGTAGATTCCTATGGGACATGATGTGTATTTTGACGTTCATTTTTATTCAACACTGGTACATTACTATTTCTTCAGTTGATGCACATCATAGGATATGTATTTCATCCTCAAGTTCACAAATTTCTAGGCATTCATTTCCCTTTCAATCACTTCCTGCTTCAGAACACATGTATTCCTCCACGTTTCTTGACTGGTCTTTTCATGAGACTTCTTTCCAAACACATTCTTTTCCATTTCCATAATCCCTTGTGAAGCAAAACTCACACCCCCTTCATGGTAAACCATAACCCCAATATCACCATTAGATGTATAACTGGTTAGAATGAATGGTTGTGTATCAATATTAGATTTCCTATATATTTTCAGATATCAATGCAATCCATTATTTAAATTGGAACCTGTTATACTATTTATTCACAGTATGGTCTATTCATGCATTATCTCTATATTCATAGACCCAGGGTACACCTATTTGTACCCCCAAAGGCTAATTTATATGTCTTCAACATATTACTCCCAGAAATGGTGGAAGAAACACTCATGTCACCTGATCTACATATACATTTTATCACAGTGATATTCTGGACACAAAATGCAAAGGTCACACTTATGATTGCACCAACGCCTCATTGGAAAGTGAGCATGGATTACTAAAAACATCCTTGTCCAGGTTGCCTAATGCTCTCAAATGTCAATGCTATTGGTGACTACACATTTGTTTCTTCCTAAGATGATATATTCAACCTCAACCCTGTTGAAAATGTCTAATCCACTCACTCACTTTATACTTTGCCTGATTTCCTAATGTCTCTATTGATATCTGCTTTCCTACATATGTTCCCCAGTTCATCATTGTGACTGACTCTTCACATGTGCTGACGTTTACATTCACTCTCTAACCGACACCCTATTGCTAAAGAACTTTTGGTCCAAATTGCATACTCACTCTTCTTCCAAAACTTACCAACTATCTTCCTAATCCTACCTACTATCCCTTTTTGACTGGATGTTCTCTTCTACATTCAATCATCCAAGGTACAAGGTCCTATGCCATTGTGTACCGATTTATCTGAGACATCTGTGCAGAAAGTCATTCAAAGCTAAGTATCCCAATCAAGGGCCCAATGCCCTTCTGGCCTTCAAATCTTACTTGGATTTCTGTTTTCATACATATATTTCACCTATATATTATTATAAATATCCCAGGTTCCCAATACCATTCTTCATCCAGCAGAGTGATTCCTAAGCCACATCAAACAGGTTCTTAACCCTAACCATACACTGTTCCCTCAATCTAACTTTACAGAAGAGCAGGGACAGAGTGGGTCTTACAATACAGGAATGTGGGGGATCTTCCACCTGCTGAGAACCTCAAAGGTCCATGCAGAAATGATCCCTGGAGAAGATGTAGGCAGCTATGAAGGACCTGAGAGAGCAGAAGTCATCTTCCATGGCAAACAACCTGGTCAGGATGAAGGGATGTGTCTGAATGAGCCTCTCTCTTCTTAATGTAGACAAGATGGACCAAAGCAGGCCTGTGTGGAGAGCTGTTCCTTGGTGCCTATGGTTGATATTCCATTCTAACTTGTGAAAGTGTCACAGGAAGGAGGGGCAGCCTCCATCTCATGGGAGCCTTGGAAGCAACTGTTAGGACACAGTGGTTGCCAAGGCAGTGACCTCATTCAGTTCCTGAAGGAAGTGACCTCACCTCACTTCCTTGGTGATGGAACTCTCTGAACTTGGGATCCAGGAAGCCAGGCACCCAGAGCCAGTCCCAGTCCCAGTCCCAGTGGGCTCACTTGTTTGGATTTACCAAGGACAGAGTCAGTCTTTCTTGGTACCCACTGAGGTGAGGATTGCCAAATGCCAGGAAAGCTCTGCAGAGGGGCCTTTCCTGAGAAAGCAGGTAGTGGCTCACCGCTGGCTCCTGACAACTTCACAGAGTTGGCCAAGGAGGCCAGATGTGAGACAGGACAGGCCCTTTCGGGGGAACATAGTATGGCCCACCAGTCAGACGACACTCCGGGTAGTCACAGACCAACTTGGAAGGAGGTGCCTTTGTGGGTGTGGGTGTGAGTTTGTGGTTTTGTCTCATGTTCTGAGAATAGGTAGGAAAGGCGGTTTGTTTGGTTTGGAGTGGACTGTTTCTAGTAAGGCTTTTGACAAGGCGAGTGTTTCTATGTTTGTGTATCCCACTGTGTCCCTGGTTGTAGACATTAGAAAAGAGAATGCATCAATGGATGTGTCCTGTCTAGTAGAAAGCTTCCCAGCATTCATCCTGCCCAATTTATGAATGGACTGCGGCTTGCCTTATGGATGGGCAACGCCTACTATCTTCCTAAGTTCCTGTTTTCTTCCTGAATTCTGGCCACTCTCCAGAATAGGCTCATGGTTTTGTGTCCAAGATATGTACCACCTCCAAGCTCGGTGACATGGCCATGTACTGGATAGTTGAAAGAAATGGTGAGCATCTCAGAAAACTCAGATATCAGTGTGATCAGTAAAGTCTCCCTAGAGAAACCCTGCTTTGGGCCTTTGGCTTACCTATCCTTTTGTGGCCCTGAATGTCAGGAAGGCCTTTGCCTCAGGGCACCCCTTTGTGAAGCCTGAAGAAAACAGTTTTCAAATGGAAATGAATGGGCATCACCTGTGGCTCTTTGCTTAATTGCTTTGCAAAGGGATGTGTCTGAATCAGCCTCTTGGCCCTGTGTGAGGCTGTGGCTTACATTGTCAGCACCTGATGGATCCAAAGAAAGATCCCATGCGTGCATCCAAGGCCAAATTGGCACAAAAGCAGTCATCCTGGATGAGGTCTCTCGCCTTCCTCTGTAAGGTTCCTGACCTCCATCAAGTGAGAATAGGGATCCTTTGTGTCAAATGAGTCCTTCAAAGCCATGCAGAGGCTAGCCCATAGGTGCTTGGGTTTTCTCATGACTCCAGTTCACACAAAGAATCTATACCCGGCAGTCAGTAGGCCTCCAATTGGAGAAGTAGAGCAGTATTAAAGGCAGGCCTATTTGATCACTCCAGGTCCAAAGGAAGGGTGTCCAGGCCACCCTGACATTAGGCAAATGAGAGGCAAGGGAGCTTATTGTGGACACTGTCTTGGGCTGTGCCCCTCATGGAAACCTCCAGCCAGAGGTTATGATGAGTGTCTGTATGGAAGAAGATGAGGGCCATGTGGCAGTGTTTTGGTTTGAATTGTGGTGTGGCAGTGGGAAGAGATGACTGGGTCCACCTGGGCTTGAACTCTGGTGTGATTCCCCTTGGAGACTGAGTTCTGGAACTGACCTCAGAGAAGTATTGCCGTGAATTGTGTCGGGATGTTAGGAGGCCACGCATGAGAGTCGCCCTTGGAAACTGAGATCTAGGCCCAGGCTGGCTTTCCACAGAGCACTGGGAATCTCAGCCCGGATATCACATGATTTTATTCTTAAAGACCTGGCAGCCATCGTGGAGAGTCCAAACACACGTGGACCTCACATTGTAGACCTCAATGGGCCTGGCTTCCTGTGACCTTTTGGCCACTCCTTGGGAAGCCTTGTTTGTGAGAGTTCTCCAGAGCTTTCGTTGAAATGAGCTTCCTCACCATTTAATGGTTCCTGAAGGAATGGAAACCCACAGTGCCTCCAACTTCATCCTTTAAAAATGGCTAGCTAGATAAATACCATGACATTTTTGAAATTCCCATGACCAGGTGGCACTGGAGAACCTTTGGATGTCCTGTTGCTGATCATGAGTGTACCAGACAGTGCCTTGATTGACTGGGTTTCATGAAAATGGTGTAGAACAGAGATGCCAGTGAGTTGGGGCCTGCTGAGTAGTGGGCCTAGAGCAGTGGTGTGCAGGTGTGTGATAGAACATCTGTGGTGGGGCCATGTGGATCTGCCATTGGCTTCCAAATGGCTTGTGACTGACATGGTGCAGCGAGCAGACCCTTCTATGTAAAGGCATCTTGTTATATGGAGAGGTTTCAGGGCAATGTTCAGAATCAGGTTGCTATGGTCAAGGGGGCAAGCTCTGTGGGATAGAAGCCTGGCTGGTGCATTCTCCTAGGACCTTGACCCACCACACGTGACAGAACTCCCTCCAGCACTGTGTCCCAGTTGAACTCCTTGTATTTCCTGAAGCAAATTCCAAACTCCCAGTGCAGCAGCAAGAAACACCACGAAAAGTGGAGGATGACCAAATGGCTTCACAGTCCACACAGGGAGACACTTAGACCCCAGTGGCCACAGTTTACCTGCAAAGAGAGAATTCAGCACTTCTGCCTCATGTTCATTGGAAAATCAGAAACCATGTCCTCCAGGTCACATAGATGCAGACCTGGTTTGATGGTCTCACTACAAAGGAAGCTAAAGCTCCTGACAACAACATATATTTCAAGTGCCCAACCTCAGAAGCAGTTTCTCACGAAGTCTTTAGGCCAGCAGAGCTCCACGTTTGTGGAGTGTTTACCCTGTCCCTTACTCATGGAAAGTAGTCTACCACCTCCAAGGTTGTGAACTCCTGAGCATTTTCCATTCCACATATGTATTCACAGCATTTCTAACTCTTCTCCTCAAATTGTGTCTTACTTATTGTGAAGGTAATGTCAAGGCAATGTTCTGGATGAGAGTGGGAAGATTTTTTTGTAGCACATATTGGCCTACACATTGGATTCATTTTCCTATTTTCCGTTCGAAATACTGAATCCCTGACACTAACCCATACCCTACTAGATTGTGACTACGAATACTAATATGATGGAGAAAAATAACTCAAACAGAATAGAAATACAGGCAGTTCAGAGGAGGCCTGGTGTATAGTTGGACTGGCCTTTGGCATTATAAAGGGTAGGTGTTATAAATCTAGTCCAATTTAGTAGAAATAGTTCTCCATGTGTTTTGAATGTTAACAAATATGTGAATTCCTGTCTCCCTTTCTCTGTAGCCTATTCAGCAACATGCATTTTTACATGCACATATAGAATCCTACCTCCTATCCCACATCCATTCTTGTGAGGTGGCTGACTTGGCAGATACAAACTGTGAGAAGAGATCACTCCTCCTAAACGCTGTTGGAACTGAAAATTCAACCTCCAGGTGAGCTTCCCACATGAACAACATGATACATAAATACATGTTCAGTAAAATAAATATTTTTGGATCTGTGGATGATAAATATTTCATGATGAATTTCGATTGGCATATATATTTCTACTCTTTAATGTCTGTGTTTGTGTGTGTGTTTTTCTTTTGTGTATATATATATATATATATATATATATATATATATATATACACACACACACACACACACACACACACATACACACACTCTCCAGATTTTTCAAAATATGAAATGTATGTGTCATATTATATACTCCCTAAATTCA
This sequence comes from Spermophilus citellus, assembly GCF_964194105.1. NCBI lineage: Eukaryota > Metazoa > Chordata > Mammalia > Rodentia > Sciuridae > Spermophilus > Spermophilus citellus. The sequence continues at coordinate 27,814 of NW_027672980.1, forward strand.
TTCATGTTCATATATGTGGATTTATAATCAACTTTTCACAAGATTATTCTCAGAAATAGTCATCCACCTGAAATACATATTTGTTTCCTAGTGCTGAAATCCTAATATTTCTACAGTAACTGACCCAGTTTAACATGAATGCAAGTAGATTCCTATGGGACATGATGTGTATTTTGACGTTCATTTTTATTCAACACTGGTACATTACTATTTCTTCAGTTGATGCACATCATAGGATATGTATTTCATCCTCAAGTTCACAAATTTCTAGGCATTCATTTCCCTTTCAATCACTTCCTGCTTCAGAACACATGTATTCCTCCACGTTTCTTGACTGGTCTTTTCATGAGACTTCTTTCCAAACACATTCTTTTCCATTTCCATAATCCCTTGTGAAGCAAAACTCACACCCCCTTCATGGTAAACCATAACCCCAATATCACCATTAGATGTATAACTGGTTAGAATGAATGGTTGTGTATCAATATTAGATTTCCTATATATTTTCAGATATCAATGCAATCCATTATTTAAATTGGAACCTGTTATACTATTTATTCACAGTAGGGTCTATTCATGCATTATCTCTATATTCATAGACCCAGGGTACACCTATTTGTACCCCCAAAGGCTAATTTATATGTCTTCAACATATTACTCCCAGAAATGGTGGAAGAAACACTCATGTCACCTGATCTACATATACATTTTATCACAGTGATATTCTGGACACAAAATGCAAAGGTCACACTTATGATTGCACCAACGCCTCATTGGAAAGTGAGCATGGATTACTAAAAACATCCTTGTCCAGGTTGCCTAATGCTCTCAAATGTCAATGCTATTGGTGACTACACATTTGTTTCTTCCTAAGATGATATATTCAACCTCAACCCTGTTGAAAATGTCTAATCCACTCACTCACTTTATACTTTGCCTGATTTCCTAATGTCTCTATTGATATCTGCTTTCCTACATATGTTCCCCAGTTCATCATTGTGACTGACTCTTCACATGTGCTGACGTTTACATTCACTCTCTAACCGACACCCTATTGCTAAAGAACTTTTGGTCCAAATTGCATACTCACTCTTCTTCCAAAACTTACCAACTATCTTCCTAATCCTACCTACTATCCCTTTTTGACTGGATGTTCTCTTCTACATTCAATCATCCAAGGTACAAGGTCCTATGCCATTGTGTACCGATTTATCTGAGACATCTGTGCAGAAAGTCATTCAAAGCTAAGTATCCCAATCAAGGGCCCAATGCCCTTCTGGCCTTCAAATCTTACTTGGATTTCTGTTTTCATACATATATTTCACCTATATATTATTATAAATATCCCAGGTTCCCAATACCATTCTTCATCCAGCAGAGTGATTCCTAAGCCACATCAAACAGGTTCTTAACCCTAACCATACACTGTTCCCTCAATCTAACTTTACAGAAGAGCAGGGACAGAGTGGGTCTTACAATACAGGAATGTGGGGGATCTTCCACCTGCTGAGAACCTCAAAGGTCCATGCAGAAATGATCCCTGGAGAAGATGTAGGCAGCTATGAAGGACCTGAGAGAGCAGAAGTCATCTTCCATGGCAAACAACCTGGTCAGGATGAAGGGATGTGTCTGAATGAGCCTCTCTCTTCTTAATGTAGACAAGATGGACCAAAGCAGGCCTGTGTGGAGAGCTGTTCCTTGGTGCCTATGGTTGATATTCCATTCTAACTTGTGAAAGTGTCACAGGAAGGAGGGGCAGCCTCCATCTCATGGGAGCCTTGGAAGCAACTGTTAGGACACAGTGGTTGCCAAGGCAGTGACCTCATTCAGTTCCTGAAGGAAGTGACCTCACCTCACTTCCTTGGTGATGGAACTCTCTGAACTTGGGATCCAGGAAGCCAGGCACCCAGAGCCAGTCCCAGTCCCAGTCCCAGTGGGCTCACTTGTTTGGATTTACCAAGGACAGAGTCAGTCTTTCTTGGTACCCACTGAGGTGAGGATTGCCAAATGCCAGGAAAGCTCTGCAGAGGGGCCTTTCCTGAGAAAGCAGGTAGTGGCTCACCGCTGGCTCCTGACAACTTCACAGAGTTGGCCAAGGAGGCCAGATGTGAGACAGGACAGGCCCTTTCGGGGGAACATAGTATGGCCCACCAGTCAGACGACACTCCGGGTAGTCACAGACCAACTTGGAAGGAGGTGCCTTTGTGGGTGTGGGTGTGAGTTTGTGGTTTTGTCTCATGTTCTGAGAATAGGTAGGAAAGGCGGTTTGTTTGGTTTGGAGTGGACTGTTTCTAGTAAGGCTTTTGACAAGGCGAGTGTTTCTATGTTTGTGTATCCCACTGTGTCCCTGGTTGTAGACATTAGAAAAGAGAATGCATCAATGGATGTGTCCTGTCTAGTAGAAAGCTTCCCAGCATTCATCCTGCCCAATTTATGAATGGACTGCGGCTTGCCTTATGGATGGGCAACGCCTACTATCTTCCTAAGTTCCTGTTTTCTTCCTGAATTCTGGCCACTCTCCAGAATAGGCTCATGGTTTTGTGTCCAAGATATGTACCACCTCCAAGCTCGGTGACATGGCCATGTACTGGATAGTTGAAAGAAATGGTGAGCATCTCAGAAAACTCAGATATCAGTGTGATCAGTAAAGTCTCCCTAGAGAAACCCTGCTTTGGGCCTTTGGCTTACCTATCCTTTTGTGGCCCTGAATGTCAGGAAGGCCTTTGCCTCAGGGCACCCCTTTGTGAAGCCTGAAGAAAACAAACAGTTTTCAAATGGAAATGAATGGGCATCACCTGTGGCTCTTTGCTTAATTGCTTTGCAAAGGGATGTGTCTGAATCAGCCTCTTGGCCCTGTGTGAGGCTGTGGCTTACATTGTCAGCACCTGATGGATCCAAAGAAAGATCCCATGCGTGCATCCAAGGCCAAATTGGCACAAAAGCAGTCATCCTGGATGAGGTCTCTCGCCTTCCTCTGTAAGGTTCCTGACCTCCATCAAGTGAGAATAGGGATCCTTTGTGTCAAATGAGTCCTTCAAAGCCATGCAGAGGCTAGCCCATAGGTGCTTGGGTTTTCTCATGACTCCAGTTCACACAAAGAATCTATACCCGGCAGTCAGTAGGCCTCCAATTGGAGAAGTAGAGCAGTATTAAAGGCAGGCCTATTTGATCACTCCAGGTCCAAAGGAAGGGTGTCCAGGCCACCCTGACATTAGGCAAATGAGAGGCAAGGGAGCTTATTGTGGACACTGTCTTGGGCTGTGCCCCTCATGGAAACCTCCAGCCAGAGGTTATGATGAGTGTCTGTATGGAAGAAGATGAGGGCCATGTGGCAGTGTTTTGGTTTGAATTGTGGTGTGGCAGTGGGAAGAGATGACTGGGTCCACCTGGGCTTGAACTCTGGTGTGATTCCCCTTGGAGACTGAGTTCTGGAACTGACCTCAGAGAAGTATTGCCGTGAATTGTGTCGGGATGTTAGGAGGCCACGCATGAGAGTCGCCCTTGGAAACTGAGATCTAGGCCCAGGCTGGCTTTCCACAGAGCACTGGGAATCTCAGCCCGGATATCACATGATTTTATTCTTAAAGACCTGGCAGCCATCGTGGAGAGTCCAAACACACGTGGACCTCACATTGTAGACCTCAATGGGCCTGGCTTCCTGTGACCTTTTGGCCACTCCTTGGGAAGCCTTGTTTGTGAGAGTTCTCCAGAGCTTTCGTTGAAATGAGCTTCCTCACCATTTAATGGTTCCTGAAGGAATGGAAACCCACAGTGCCTCCAACTTCATCCTTTAAAAATGGCTAGCTAGATAAATACCATGACATTTTTGAAATTCCCATGACCAGGTGGCACTGGAGAACCTTTGGATGTCCTGTTGCTGATCATGAGTGTACCAGACAGTGCCTTGATTGACTGGGTTTCATGAAAATGGTGTAGAACAGAGATGCCAGTGAGTTGGGGCCTGCTGAGTAGTGGGCCTAGAGCAGTGGTGTGCAGGTGTGTGATAGAACATCTGTGGTGGGGCCATGTGGATCTGCCATTGGCTTCCAAATGGCTTGTGACTGACATGGTGCAGCGAGCAGACCCTTCTATGTAAAGGCATCTTGTTATATGGAGAGGTTTCAGGGCAATGTTCAGAATCAGGTTGCTATGGTCAAGGGGGCAAGCTCTGTGGGATAGAAGCCTGGCTGGTGCATTCTCCTAGGACCTTGACCCACCACACGTGACAGAACTCCCTCCAGCACTGTGTCCCAGTTGAACTCCTTGTATTTCCTGAAGCAAATTCCAAACTCCCAGTGCAGCAGCAAGAAACACCACGAAAAGTGGAGGATGACCAAATGGCTTCACAGTCCACACAGGGAGACACTTAGACCCCAGTGGCCACAGTTTACCTGCAAAGAGAGAATTCAGCACTTCTGCCTCATGTTCATTGGAAAATCAGAAACCATGTCCTCCAGGTCACATAGATGCAGACCTGGTTTGATGGTCTCACTACAAAGGAAGCTAAAGCTCCTGACAACAACATATATTTCAAGTGCCCAACCTCAGAAGCAGTTTCTCACGAAGTCTTTAGGCCAGCAGAGCTCCACGTTTGTGGAGTGTTTACCCTGTCCCTTACTCATGGAAAGTAGTCTACCACCTCCAAGGTTGTGAACTCCTGAGCATTTTCCATTCCACATATGTATTCACAGCATTTCTAACTCTTCTCCTCAAATTGTGTCTTACTTATTGTGAAGGTAATGTCAAGGCAATGTTCTGGATGAGAGTGGGAAGATTTTTTTGTAGCACATATTGGCCTACACATTGGATTCATTTTCCTATTTTCCGTTCGAAATACTGAATCCCTGACACTAACCCATACCCTACTAGATTGTGACTACGAATACTAATATGATGGAGAAAAATAACTCAAACAGAATAGAAATACAGGCAGTTCAGAGGAGGCCTGGTGTATAGTTGGACTGGCCTTTGGCATTATAAAGGGTAGGTGTTATAAATCTAGTCCAATTTAGTAGAAATAGTTCTCCATGTGTTTTGAATGTTAACAAATATGTGAATTCCTGTCTCCCTTTCTCTGTAGCCTATTCAGCAACATGCATTTTTACATGCACATATAGAATCCTACCTCCTATCCCACGTCCATTCTTGTGAGGTGGCTGACTTGGCAGATACAAACTGTGAGAAGAGATCACTCCTCCTAAACGCTGTTGGAACTGAAAATTCAACCTCCAGGTGAGCTTCCCACATGAACAACATGATACATAAATACATGTTCAGTAAAATAAATATTTTTGGATCTGTGGATGATAAATATTTCATGATGAATTTCGATTGGCATATATATTTCTACTCTTTAATGTCTGTGTTTGTGTGTGTGTTTTTCTTTTGTGTATATATATATATATATATATATATATATATATACACACACACACACACACACACACACATACACACACTCTCCAGATTTTTCAAAATATGAAATGTATGTGTCATATTATATACTCCCTAAATTCATTCATGTTCATATATGTGGATTTATAATCAACTTTTCACAAGATTATTCTCAGAAATAGTCATCCACCTGAAATACATATTTGTTTCCTAGTGCTGAAATCCTAATATTTCTACAGTAACTGACCCAGTTTAACATGAATGCAAGTAGATTCCTATGGGACATGATGTGTATTTTGACGTTCATTTTTATTCAACACTGGTACATTACTATTTCTTCAGTTGATGCACATCATAGGATATGTATTTCATCCTCAAGTTCACAAATTTCTAGGCATTCATTTCCCTTTCAATCACTTCCTGCTTCAGAACACATGTATTCCTCCACGTTTCTTGACTGGTCTTTTCATGAGACTTCTTTCCAAACACATTCTTTTCCATTTCCATAATCCCTTGTGAAGCAAAACTCACACCCCCTTCATGGTAAACCATAACCCCAATATCACCATTAGATGTATAACTGGTTAGAATGAATGGTTGTGTATCAATATTAGATTTCCTATATATTTTCAGATATCAATGCAATCCATTATTTAAATTGGAACCTGTTATACTATTTATTCACAGTAGGGTCTATTCATGCATTATCTCTATATTCATAGACCCAGGGTACACCTATTTGTACCCCCAAAGGCTAATTTATATGTCTTCAACATATTACTCCCAGAAATGGTGGAAGAAACACTCATGTCACCTGATCTACATATACATTTTATCACAGTGATATTCTGGACACAAAATGCAAAGGTCACACTTATGATTGCACCAACGCCTCATTGGAAAGTGAGCATGGATTACTAAAAACATCCTTGTCCAGGTTGCCTAATGCTCTCAAATGTCAATGCTATTGGTGACTACACATTTGTTTCTTCCTAAGATGATATATTCAACCTCAACCCTGTTGAAAATGTCTAATCCACTCACTCACTTTATACTTTGCCTGATTTCCTAATGTCTCTATTGATATCTGCTTTCCTACATATGTTCCCCAGTTCATCATTGTGACTGACTCTTCACATGTGCTGACGTTTACATTCACTCTCTAACCGACACCCTATTGCTAAAGAACTTTTGGTCCAAATTGCATACTCACTCTTCTTCCAAAACTTACCAACTATCTTCCTAATCCTACCTACTATCCCTTTTTGACTGGATGTTCTCTTCTACATTCAATCATCCAAGGTACAAGGTCCTATGCCATTGTGTACCGATTTATCTGAGACATCTGTGCAGAAAGTCATTCAAAGCTAAGTATCCCAATCAAGGGCCCAATGCCCTTCTGGCCTTCAAATCTTACTTGGATTTCTGTTTTCATACATATATTTCACCTATATATTATTATAAATATCCCAGGTTCCCAATACCATTCTTCATCCAGCAGAGTGATTCCTAAGCCACATCAAACAGGTTCTTAACCCTAACCATACACTGTTCCCTCAATCTAACTTTACAGAAGAGCAGGGACAGAGTGGGTCTTACAATACAGGAATGTGGGGGATCTTCCACCTGCTGAGAACCTCAAAGGTCCATGCAGAAATGATCCCTGGAGAAGATGTAGGCAGCTATGAAGGACCTGAGAGAGCAGAAGTCATCTTCCATGGCAAACAACCTGGTCAGGATGAAGGGATGTGTCTGAATGAGCCTCTCTCTTCTTAATGTAGACAAGATGGACCAAAGCAGGCCTGTGTGGAGAGCTGTTCCTTGGTGCCTATGGTTGATATTCCATTCTAACTTGTGAAAGTGTCACAGGAAGGAGGGGCAGCCTCCATCTCATGGGAGCCTTGGAAGCAACTGTTAGGACACAGTGGTTGCCAAGGCAGTGACCTCATTCAGTTCCTGAAGGAAGTGACCTCACCTCACTTCCTTGGTGATGGAACTCTCTGAACTTGGGATCCAGGAAGCCAGGCACCCAGAGCCAGTCCCAGTCCCAGTCCCAGTGGGCTCACTTGTTTGGATTTACCAAGGACAGAGTCAGTCTTTCTTGGTACCCACTGAGGTGAGGATTGCCAAATGCCAGGAAAGCTCTGCAGAGGGGCCTTTCCTGAGAAAGCAGGTAGTGGCTCACCGCTGGCTCCTGACAACTTCACAGAGTTGGCCAAGGAGGCCAGATGTGAGACAGGACAGGCCCTTTCGGGGGAACATAGTATGGCCCACCAGTCAGACGACACTCCGGGTAGTCACAGACCAACTTGGAAGGAGGTGCCTTTGTGGGTGTGGGTGTGAGTTTGTGGTTTTGTCTCATGTTCTGAGAATAGGTAGGAAAGGCGGTTTGTTTGGTTTGGAGTGGACTGTTTCTAGTAAGGCTTTTGACAAGGCGAGTGTTTCTATGTTTGTGTATCCCACTGTGTCCCTGGTTGTAGACATTAGAAAAGAGAATGCATCAATGGATGTGTCCTGTCTAGTAGAAAGCTTCCCAGCATTCATCCTGCCCAATTTATGAATGGACTGCGGCTTGCCTTATGGATGGGCAACGCCTACTATCTTCCTAAGTTCCTGTTTTCTTCCTGAATTCTGGCCACTCTCCAGAATAGGCTCATGGTTTTGTGTCCAAGATATGTACCACCTCCAAGCTCGGTGACATGGCCATGTACTGGATAGTTGAAAGAAATGGTGAGCATCTCAGAAAACTCAGATATCAGTGTGATCAGTAAAGTCTCCCTAGAGAAACCCTGCTTTGGGCCTTTGGCTTACCTATCCTTTTGTGGCCCTGAATGTCAGGAAGGCCTTTGCCTCAGGGCACCCCTTTGTGAAGCCTGAAGAAAACAGTTTTCAAATGGAAATGAATGGGCATCACCTGTGGCTCTTTGCTTAATTGCTTTGCAAAGGGATGTGTCTGAATCAGCCTCTTGGCCCTGTGTGAGGCTGTGGCTTACATTGTCAGCACCTGATGGATCCAAAGAAAGATCCCATGCGTGCATCCAAGGCCAAATTGGCACAAAAGCAGTCATCCTGGATGAGGTCTCTCGCCTTCCTCTGTAAGGTTCCTGACCTCCATCAAGTGAGAATAGGGATCCTTTGTGTCAAATGAGTCCTTCAAAGCCATGCAGAGGCTAGCCCATAGGTGCTTGGGTTTTCTCATGACTCCAGTTCACACAAAGAATCTATACCCGGCAGTCAGTAGGCCTCCAATTGGAGAAGTAGAGCAGTATTAAAGGCAGGCCTATTTGATCACTCCAGGTCCAAAGGAAGGGTGTCCAGGCCACCCTGACATTAGGCAAATGAGAGGCAAGGGAGCTTATTGTGGACACTGTCTTGGGCTGTGCCCCTCATGGAAACCTCCAGCCAGAGGTTATGATGAGTGTCTGTATGGAAGAAGATGAGGGCCATGTGGCAGTGTTTTGGTTTGAATTGTGGTGTGGCAGTGGGAAGAGATGACTGGGTCCACCTGGGCTTGAACTCTGGTGTGATTCCCCTTGGAGACTGAGTTCTGGAACTGACCTCAGAGAAGTATTGCCGTGAATTGTGTCGGGATGTTAGGAGGCCACGCATGAGAGTCGCCCTTGGAAACTGAGATCTAGGCCCAGGCTGGCTTTCCACAGAGCACTGGGAATCTCAGCCCGGATATCACATGATTTTATTCTTAAAGACCTGGCAGCCATCGTGGAGAGTCCAAACACACGTGGACCTCACATTGTAGACCTCAATGGGCCTGGCTTCCTGTGACCTTTTGGCCACTCCTTGGGAAGCCTTGTTTGTGAGAGTTCTCCAGAGCTTTCGTTGAAATGAGCTTCCTCACCATTTAATGGTTCCTGAAGGAATGGAAACCCACAGTGCCTCCAACTTCATCCTTTAAAAATGGCTAGCTAGATAAATACCATGACATTTTTGAAATTCCCATGACCAGGTGGCACTGGAGAACCTTTGGATGTCCTGTTGCTGATCATGAGTGTACCAGACAGTGCCTTGATTGACTGGGTTTCATGAAAATGGTGTAGAACAGAGATGCCAGTGAGTTGGGGCCTGCTGAGTAGTGGGCCTAGAGCAGTGGTGTGCAGGTGTGTGATAGAACATCTGTGGTGGGGCCATGTGGATCTGCCATTGGCTTCCAAATGGCTTGTGACTGACATGGTGCAGCGAGCAGACCCTTCTATGTAAAGGCATCTTGTTATATGGAGAGGTTTCAGGGCAATGTTCAGAATCAGGTTGCTATGGTCAAGGGGGCAAGCTCTGTGGGATAGAAGCCTGGCTGGTGCATTCTCCTAGGACCTTGACCCACCACACGTGACAGAACTCCCTCCAGCACTGTGTCCCAGTTGAACTCCTTGTATTTCCTGAAGCAAATTCCAAACTCCCAGTGCAGCAGCAAGAAACACCACGAAAAGTGGAGGATGACCAAATGGCTTCACAGTCCACACAGGGAGACACTTAGACCCCAGTGGCCACAGTTTACCTGCAAAGAGAGAATTCAGCACTTCTGCCTCATGTTCATTGGAAAATCAGAAACCATGTCCTCCAGGTCACATAGATGCAGACCTGGTTTGATGGTCTCACTACAAAGGAAGCTAAAGCTCCTGACAACAACATATATTTCAAGTGCCCAACCTCAGAAGCAGTTTCTCACGAAGTCTTTAGGCCAGCAGAGCTCCACGTTTGTGGAGTGTTTACCCTGTCCCTTACTCATGGAAAGTAGTCTACCACCTCCAAGGTTGTGAACTCCTGAGCATTTTCCATTCCACATATGTATTCACAGCATTTCTAACTCTTCTCCTCAAATTGTGTCTTACTTATTGTGAAGGTAATGTCAAGGCAATGTTCTGGATGAGAGTGGGAAGATTTTTTTGTAGCACATATTGGCCTACACATTGGATTCATTTTCCTATTTTCCGTTCGAAATACTGAATCCCTGACACTAACCCATACCCTACTAGATTGTGACTACGAATACTAATATGATGGAGAAAAATAACTCAAACAGAATAGAAATACAGGCAGTTCAGAGGAGGCCTGGTGTATAGTTGGACTGGCCTTTGGCATTATAAAGGGTAGGTGTTATAAATCTAGTCCAATTTAGTAGAAATAGTTCTCCATGTGTTTTGAATGTTAACAAATATGTGAATTCCTGTCTCCCTTTCTCTGTAGCCTATTCAGCAACATGCATTTTTACATGCACATATAGAATCCTACCTCCTATCCCACGTCCATTCTTGTGAGGTGGCTGACTTGGCAGATACAAACTGTGAGAAGAGATCACTCCTCCTAAACGCTGTTGGAACTGAAAATTCAACCTCCAGGTGAGCTTCCCACATGAACAACATGATACATAAATACATGTTCAGTAAAATAAATATTTTTGGATCTGTGGATGATAAATATTTCATGATGAATTTCGATTGGCATATATATTTCTACTCTTTAATGTCTGTGTTTGTGTGTGTGTTTTTCTTTTGTGTATATATATATATATATATATATATATATATATATATATACACACACACACACACACACACACATACACACACTCTCCAGATTTTTCAAAATATGAAATGTATGTGTCATATTATATACTCCCTAAATTCATTCATGTTCATATATGTGGATTTATAATCAACTTTTCACAAGATTATTCTCAGAAATAGTCATCCACCTGAAATACATATTTGTTTCCTAGTGCTGAAATCCTAATATTTCTACAGTAACTGACCCAGTTTAACATGAATGCAAGTAGATTCCTATGGGACATGATGTGTATTTTGACGTTCATTTTTATTCAACACTGGTACATTACTATTTCTTCAGTTGATGCACATCATAGGATATGTATTTCATCCTCAAGTTCACAAATTTCTAGGCATTCATTTCCCTTTCAATCACTTCCTGCTTCAGAACACATGTATTCCTCCACGTTTCTTGACTGGTCTTTTCATGAGACTTCTTTCCAAACACATTCTTTTCCATTTCCATAATCCCTTGTGAAGCAAAACTCACACCCCCTTCATGGTAAACCATAACCCCAATATCACCATTAGATGTATAACTGGTTAGAATGAATGGTTGTGTATCAATATTAGATTTCCTATATATTTTCAGATATCAATGCAATCCATTATTTAAATTGGAACCTGTTATACTATTTATTCACAGTAGGGTCTATTCATGCATTATCTCTATATTCATAGACCCAGGGTACACCTATTTGTACCCCCAAAGGCTAATTTATATGTCTTCAACATATTACTCCCAGAAATGGTGGAAGAAACACTCATGTCACCTGATCTACATATACATTTTATCACAGTGATATTCTGGACACAAAATGCAAAGGTCACACTTATGATTGCACCAACGCCTCATTGGAAAGTGAGCATGGATTACTAAAAACATCCTTGTCCAGGTTGCCTAATGCTCTCAAATGTCAATGCTATTGGTGACTACACATTTGTTTCTTCCTAAGATGATATATTCAACCTCAACCCTGTTGAAAATGTCTAATCCACTCACTCACTTTATACTTTGCCTGATTTCCTAATGTCTCTATTGATATCTGCTTTCCTACATATGTTCCCCAGTTCATCATTGTGACTGACTCTTCACATGTGCTGACGTTTACATTCACTCTCTAACCGACACCCTATTGCTAAAGAACTTTTGGTCCAAATTGCATACTCACTCTTCTTCCAAAACTTACCAACTATCTTCCTAATCCTACCTACTATCCCTTTTTGACTGGATGTTCTCTTCTACATTCAATCATCCAAGGTACAAGGTCCTATGCCATTGTGTACCGATTTATCTGAGACATCTGTGCAGAAAGTCATTCAAAGCTAAGTATCCCAATCAAGGGCCCAATGCCCTTCTGGCCTTCAAATCTTACTTGGATTTCTGTTTTCATACATATATTTCACCTATATATTATTATAAATATCCCAGGTTCCCAATACCATTCTTCATCCAGCAGAGTGATTCCTAAGCCACATCAAACAGGTTCTTAACCCTAACCATACACTGTTCCCTCAATCTAACTTTACAGAAGAGCAGGGACAGAGTGGGTCTTACAATACAGGAATGTGGGGGATCTTCCACCTGCTGAGAACCTCAAAGGTCCATGCAGAAATGATCCCTGGAGAAGATGTAGGCAGCTATGAAGGACCTGAGAGAGCAGAAGTCATCTTCCATGGCAAACAACCTGGTCAGGATGAAGGGATGTGTCTGAATGAGCCTCTCTCTTCTTAATGTAGACAAGATGGACCAAAGCAGGCCTGTGTGGAGAGCTGTTCCTTGGTGCCTATGGTTGATATTCCATTCTAACTTGTGAAAGTGTCACAGGAAGGAGGGGCAGCCTCCATCTCATGGGAGCCTTGGAAGCAACTGTTAGGACACAGTGGTTGCCAAGGCAGTGACCTCATTCAGTTCCTGAAGGAAGTGACCTCACCTCACTTCCTTGGTGATGGAACTCTCTGAACTTGGGATCCAGGAAGCCAGGCACCCAGAGCCAGTCCCAGTCCCAGTCCCAGTGGGCTCACTTGTTTGGATTTACCAAGGACAGAGTCAGTCTTTCTTGGTACCCACTGAGGTGAGGATTGCCAAATGCCAGGAAAGCTCTGCAGAGGGGCCTTTCCTGAGAAAGCAGGTAGTGGCTCACCGCTGGCTCCTGACAACTTCACAGAGTTGGCCAAGGAGGCCAGATGTGAGACAGGACAGGCCCTTTCGGGGGAACATAGTATGGCCCACCAGTCAGACGACACTCCGGGTAGTCACAGACCAACTTGGAAGGAGGTGCCTTTGTGGGTGTGGGTGTGAGTTTGTGGTTTTGTCTCATGTTCTGAGAATAGGTAGGAAAGGCGGTTTGTTTGGGTTGGAGTGGACTGTTTCTAGTAAGGCTTTTGACAAGGCGAGTGTTTCTATGTTTGTGTATCCCACTGTGTCCCTGGTTGTAGACATTAGAAAAGAGAATGCATCAATGGATGTGTCCTGTCTAGTAGAAAGCTTCCCAGCATTCATCCTGCCCAATTTATGAATGGACTGCGGCTTGCCTTATGGATGGGCAACGCCTACTATCTTCCTAAGTTCCTGTTTTCTTCCTGAATTCTGGCCACTCTCCAGAATAGGCTCATAGTTTTGTGTCCAAGATATGTACCACCTCCAAGCTCGGTGACATGGCCATGTACTGGATAGTTGAAAGAAATGGTGAGCATCTCAGAAAACTCAGATATCAGTGTGATCAGTAAAGTCTCCCTAGAGAAACCCTGCTTTGGGCCTTTGGCTTACCTATCCTTTTGTGGCCCTGAATGTCAGGAAGGCCTTTGCCTCAGGGCACCCCTTTGTGAAGCCTGAAGAAAACAGTTTTCAAATGGAAATGAATGGGCATCACCTGTGGCTCTTTGCTTAATTGCTTTGCAAAGGGATGTGTCTGAATCAGCCTCTTGGCCCTGTGTGAGGCTGTGGCTTACATTGTCAGCACCTGATGGATCCAAAGAAAGATCCCATGCGTGCATCCAAGGCCAAATTGGCACAAAAGCAGTCATCCTGGATGAGGTCTCTCGCCTTCCTCTGTAAGGTTCCTGACCTCCATCAAGTGAGAATAGGGATCCTTTGTGTCAAATGAGTCCTTCAAAGCCATGCAGAGGCTAGCCCATAGGTGCTTGGGTTTTCTCATGACTCCAGTTCACACAAAGAATCTATACCCGGCAGTCAGTAGGCCTCCAATTGGAGAAGTAGAGCAGTATTAAAGGCAGGCCTATTTGATCACTCCAGGTCCAAAGGAAGGGTGTCCAGGCCACCCTGACATTAGGCAAATGAGAGGCAAGGGAGCTTATTGTGGACACTGTCTTGGGCTGTGCCCCTCATGGAAACCTCCAGCCAGAGGTTATGATGAGTGTCTGTATGGAAGAAGATGAGGGCCATGTGGCAGTGTTTTGGTTTGAATTGTGGTGTGGCAGTGGGAAGAGATGACTGGGTCCACCTGGGCTTGAACTCTGGTGTGATTCCCCTTGGAGACTGAGTTCTGGAACTGACCTCAGAGAAGTATTGCCGTGAATTGTGTCGGGATGTTAGGAGGCCACGCATGAGAGTCGCCCTTGGAAACTGAGATCTAGGCCCAGGCTGGCTTTCCACAGAGCACTGGGAATCTCAGCCCGGATATCACATGATTTTATTCTTAAAGACCTGGCAGCCATCGTGGAGAGTCCAAACACACGTGGACCTCACATTGTAGACCTCAATGGGCCTGGCTTCCTGTGACCTTTTGGCCACTCCTTGGGAAGCCTTGTTTGTGAGAGTTCTCCAGAGCTTTCGTTGAAATGAGCTTCCTCACCATTTAATGGTTCCTGAAGGAATGGAAACCCACAGTGCCTCCAACTTCATCCTTTAAAAATGGCTAGCTAGATAAATACCATGACATTTTTGAAATTCCCATGACCAGGTGGCACTGGAGAACCTTTGGATGTCCTGTTGCTGATCATGAGTGTACCAGACAGTGCCTTGATTGACTGGGTTTCATGAAAATGGTGTAGAACAGAGATGCCAGTGAGTTGGGGCCTGCTGAGTAGTGGGCCTAGAGCAGTGGTGTGCAGGTGTGTGATAGAACATCTGTGGTGGGGCCATGTGGATCTGCCATTGGCTTCCAAATGGCTTGTGACTGACATGGTGCAGCGAGCAGACCCTTCTATGTAAAGGCATCTTGTTATATGGAGAGGTTTCAGGGCAATGTTCAGAATCAGGTTGCTATGGTCAAGGGGGCAAGCTCTGTGGGATAGAAGCCTGGCTGGTGCATTCTCCTAGGACCTTGACCCACCACACGTGACAGAACTCCCTCCAGCACTGTGTCCCAGTTGAACTCCTTGTATTTCCTGAAGCAAATTCCAAACTCCCAGTGCAGCAGCAAGAAACACCACGAAAAGTGGAGGATGACCAAATGGCTTCACAGTCCACACAGGGAGACACTTAGACCCCAGTGGCCACAGTTTACCTGCAAAGAGAGAATTCAGCACTTCTGCCTCATGTTCATTGGAAAATCAGAAACCATGTCCTCCAGGTCACATAGATGCAGACCTGGTTTGATGGTCTCACTACAAAGGAAGCTAAAGCTCCTGACAACAACATATATTTCAAGTGCCCAACCTCAGAAGCAGTTTCTCACGAAGTCTTTAGGCCAGCAGAGCTCCACGTTTGTGGAGTGTTTACCCTGTCCCTTACTCATGGAAAGTAGTCTACCACCTCCAAGGTTGTGAACTCCTGAGCATTTTCCATTCCACATATGTATTCACAGCATTTCTAACTCTTCTCCTCAAATTGTGTCTTACTTATTGTGAAGGTAATGTCAAGGCAATGTTCTGGATGAGAGTGGGAAGATTTTTTTGTAGCACATATTGGCCTACACATTGGATTCATTTTCCTATTTTCCGTTCGAAATACTGAATCCCTGACACTAACCCATACCCTACTAGATTGTGACTACGAATACTAATATGATGGAGAAAAATAACTCAAACAGAATAGAAATACAGGCAGTTCAGAGGAGGCCTGGTGTATAGTTGGACTGGCCTTTGGCATTATAAAGGGTAGGTGTTATAAATCTAGTCCAATTTAGTAGAAATAGTTCTCCATGTGTTTTGAATGTTAACAAATATGTGAATTCCTGTCTCCCTTTCTCTGTAGCCTATTCAGCAACATGCATTTTTACATGCACATATAGAATCCTACCTCCTATCCCACGTCCATTCTTGTGAGGTGGCTGACTTGGCAGATACAAACTGTGAGAAGAGATCACTCCTCCTAAACGCTGTTGGAACTGAAAATTCAACCTCCAGGTGAGCTTCCCACATGAACAACATGATACATAAATACATGTTCAGTAAAATAAATATTTTTGGATCTGTGGATGATAAATATTTCATGATGAATTTCGATTGGCATATATATTTCTACTCTTTAATGTCTGTGTTTGTGTGTGTGTTTTTCTTTTGTGTATATATATATATATATATATATATATATATATATACACACACACACACACACACACACACACACATACACACACTCTCCAGATTTTTCAAAATATGAAATGTATGTGTCATATTATATACTCCCTAAATTCATTCATGTTCATATATGTGGATTTATAATCAACTTTTCACAAGATTATTCTCAGAAATAGTCATCCACCTGAAATACATATTTGTTTCCTAGTGCTGAAATCCTAATATTTCTACAGTAACTGACCCAGTTTAACATGAATGCAAGTAGATTCCTATGGGACATGATGTGTATTTTGACGTTCATTTTTATTCAACACTGGTACATTACTATTTCTTCAGTTGATGCACATCATAGGATATGTATTTCATCCTCAAGTTCACAAATTTCTAGGCATTCATTTCCCTTTCAATCACTTCCTGCTTCAGAACACATGTATTCCTCCACGTTTCTTGACTGGTCTTTTCATGAGACTTCTTTCCAAACACATTCTTTTCCATTTCCATAATCCCTTGTGAAGCAAAACTCACACCCCCTTCATGGTAAACCATAACCCCAATATCACCATTAGATGTATAACTGGTTAGAATGAATGGTTGTGTATCAATATTAGATTTCCTATATATTTTCAGATATCAATGCAATCCATTATTTAAATTGGAACCTGTTATACTATTTATTCACAGTAGGGTCTATTCATGCATTATCTCTATATTCATAGACCCAGGGTACACCTATTTGTACCCCCAAAGGCTAATTTATATGTCTTCAACATATTACTCCCAGAAATGGTGGAAGAAACACTCATGTCACCTGATCTACATATACATTTTATCACAGTGATATTCTGGACACAAAATGCAAAGGTCACACTTATGATTGCACCAACGCCTCATTGGAAAGTGAGCATGGATTACTAAAAACATCCTTGTCCAGGTTGCCTAATGCTCTCAAATGTCAATGCTATTGGTGACTACACATTTGTTTCTTCCTAAGATGATATATTCAACCTCAACCCTGTTGAAAATGTCTAATCCACTCACTCACTTTATACTTTGCCTGATTTCCTAATGTCTCTATTGATATCTGCTTTCCTACATATGTTCCCCAGTTCATCATTGTGACTGACTCTTCACATGTGCTGACGTTTACATTCACTCTCTAACCGACACCCTATTGCTAAAGAACTTTTGGTCCAAATTGCATACTCACTCTTCTTCCAAAACTTACCAACTATCTTCCTAATCCTACCTACTATCCCTTTTTGACTGGATGTTCTCTTCTACATTCAATCATCCAAGGTACAAGGTCCTATGCCATTGTGTACCGATTTATCTGAGACATCTGTGCAGAAAGTCATTCAAAGCTAAGTATCCCAATCAAGGGCCCAATGCCCTTCTGGCCTTCAAATCTTACTTGGATTTCTGTTTTCATACATATATTTCACCTATATATTATTATAAATATCCCAGGTTCCCAATACCATTCTTCATCCAGCAGAGTGATTCCTAAGCCACATCAAACAGGTTCTTAACCCTAACCATACACTGTTCCCTCAATCTAACTTTACAGAAGAGCAGGGACAGAGTGGGTCTTACAATACAGGAATGTGGGGGATCTTCCACCTGCTGAGAACCTCAAAGGTCCATGCAGAAATGATCCCTGGAGAAGATGTAGGCAGCTATGAAGGACCTGAGAGAGCAGAAGTCATCTTCCATGGCAAACAACCTGGTCAGGATGAAGGGATGTGTCTGAATGAGCCTCTCTCTTCTTAATGTAGACAAGATGGACCAAAGCAGGCCTGTGTGGAGAGCTGTTCCTTGGTGCCTATGGTTGATATTCCATTCTAACTTGTGAAAGTGTCACAGGAAGGAGGGGCAGCCTCCATCTCATGGGAGCCTTGGAAGCAACTGTTAGGACACAGTGGTTGCCAAGGCAGTGACCTCATTCAGTTCCTGAAGGAAGTGACCTCACCTCACTTCCTTGGTGATGGAACTCTCTGAACTTGGGATCCAGGAAGCCAGGCACCCAGAGCCAGTCCCAGTCCCAGTCCCAGTGGGCTCACTTGTTTGGATTTACCAAGGACAGAGTCAGTCTTTCTTGGTACCCACTGAGGTGAGGATTGCCAAATGCCAGGAAAGCTCTGCAGAGGGGCCTTTCCTGAGAAAGCAGGTAGTGGCTCACCGCTGGCTCCTGACAACTTCACAGAGTTGGCCAAGGAGGCCAGATGTGAGACAGGACAGGCCCTTTCGGGGGAACATAGTATGGCCCACCAGTCAGACGACACTCCGGGTAGTCACAGACCAACTTGGAAGGAGGTGCCTTTGTGGGTGTGGGTGTGAGTTTGTGGTTTTGTCTCATGTTCTGAGAATAGGTAGGAAAGGCGGTTTGTTTGGGTTGGAGTGGACTGTTTCTAGTAAGGCTTTTGACAAGGCGAGTGTTTCTATGTTTGTGTATCCCACTGTGTCCCTGGTTGTAGACATTAGAAAAGAGAATGCATCAATGGATGTGTCCTGTCTAGTAGAAAGCTTCCCAGCATTCATCCTGCCCAATTTATGAATGGACTGCGGCTTGCCTTATGGATGGGCAACGCCTACTATCTTCCTAAGTTCCTGTTTTCTTCCTGAATTCTGGCCACTCTCCAGAATAGGCTCATAGTTTTGTGTCCAAGATATGTACCACCTCCAAGCTCGGTGACATGGCCATGTACTGGATAGTTGAAAGAAATGGTGAGCATCTCAGAAAACTCAGATATCAGTGTGATCAGTAAAGTCTCCCTAGAGAAACCCTGCTTTGGGCCTTTGGCTTACCTATCCTTTTGTGGCCCTGAATGTCAGGAAGGCCTTTGCCTCAGGGCACCCCTTTGTGAAGCCTGAAGAAAACAGTTTTCAAATGGAAATGAATGGGCATCACCTGTGGCTCTTTGCTTAATTGCTTTGCAAAGGGATGTGTCTGAATCAGCCTCTTGGCCCTGTGTGAGGCTGTGGCTTACATTGTCAGCACCTGATGGATCCAAAGAAAGATCCCATGCGTGCATCCAAGGCCAAATTGGCACAAAAGCAGTCATCCTGGATGAGGTCTCTCGCCTTCCTCTGTAAGGTTCCTGACCTCCATCAAGTGAGAATAGGGATCCTTTGTGTCAAATGAGTCCTTCAAAGCCATGCAGAGGCTAGCCCATAGGTGCTTGGGTTTTCTCATGACTCCAGTTCACACAAAGAATCTATACCCGGCAGTCAGTAGGCCTCCAATTGGAGAAGTAGAGCAGTATTAAAGGCAGGCCTATTTGATCACTCCAGGTCCAAAGGAAGGGTGTCCAGGCCACCCTGACATTAGGCAAATGAGAGGCAAGGGAGCTTATTGTGGACACTGTCTTGGGCTGTGCCCCTCATGGAAACCTCCAGCCAGAGGTTATGATGAGTGTCTGTATGGAAGAAGATGAGGGCCATGTGGCAGTGTTTTGGTTTGAATTGTGGTGTGGCAGTGGGAAGAGATGACTGGGTCCACCTGGGCTTGAACTCTGGTGTGATTCCCCTTGGAGACTGAGTTCTGGAACTGACCTCAGAGAAGTATTGCCGTGAATTGTGTCGGGATGTTAGGAGGCCACGCATGAGAGTCGCCCTTGGAAACTGAGATCTAGGCCCAGGCTGGCTTTCCACAGAGCACTGGGAATCTCAGCCCGGATATCACATGATTTTATTCTTAAAGACCTGGCAGCCATCGTGGAGAGTCCAAACACACGTGGACCTCACATTGTAGACCTCAATGGGCCTGGCTTCCTGTGACCTTTTGGCCACTCCTTGGGAAGCCTTGTTTGTGAGAGTTCTCCAGAGCTTTCGTTGAAATGAGCTTCCTCACCATTTAATGGTTCCTGAAGGAATGGAAACCCACAGTGCCTCCAACTTCATCCTTTAAAAATGGCTAGCTAGATAAATACCATGACATTTTTGAAATTCCCATGACCAGGTGGCACTGGAGAACCTTTGGATGTCCTGTTGCTGATCATGAGTGTACCAGACAGTGCCTTGATTGACTGGGTTTCATGAAAATGGTGTAGAACAGAGATGCCAGTGAGTTGGGGCCTGCTGAGTAGTGGGCCTAGAGCAGTGGTGTGCAGGTGTGTGATAGAACATCTGTGGTGGGGCCATGTGGATCTGCCATTGGCTTCCAAATGGCTTGTGACTGACATGGTGCAGCGAGCAGACCCTTCTATGTAAAGGCATCTTGTTATATGGAGAGGTTTCAGGGCAATGTTCAGAATCAGGTTGCTATGGTCAAGGGGGCAAGCTCTGTGGGATAGAAGCCTGGCTGGTGCATTCTCCTAGGACCTTGACCCACCACACGTGACAGAACTCCCTCCAGCACTGTGTCCCAGTTGAACTCCTTGTATTTCCTGAAGCAAATTCCAAACTCCCAGTGCAGCAGCAAGAAACACCACGAAAAGTGGAGGATGACCAAATGGCTTCACAGTCCACACAGGGAGACACTTAGACCCCAGTGGCCACAGTTTACCTGCAAAGAGAGAATTCAGCACTTCTGCCTCATGTTCATTGGAAAATCAGAAACCATGTCCTCCAGGTCACATAGATGCAGACCTGGTTTGATGGTCTCACTACAAAGGAAGCTAAAGCTCCTGACAACAACATATATTTCAAGTGCCCAACCTCAGAAGCAGTTTCTCACGAAGTCTTTAGGCCAGCAGAGCTCCACGTTTGTGGAGTGTTTACCCTGTCCCTTACTCATGGAAAGTAGTCTACCACCTCCAAGGTTGTGAACTCCTGAGCATTTTCCATTCCACATATGTATTCACAGCATTTCTAACTCTTCTCCTCAAATTGTGTCTTACTTATTGTGAAGGTAATGTCAAGGCAATGTTCTGGATGAGAGTGGGAAGATTTTTTTGTAGCACATATTGGCCTACACATTGGATTCATTTTCCTATTTTCCGTTCGAAATACTGAATCCCTGACACTAACCCATACCCTACTAGATTGTGACTACGAATACTAATATGATGGAGAAAAATAACTCAAACAGAATAGAAATACAGGCAGTTCAGAGGAGGCCTGGTGTATAGTTGGACTGGCCTTTGGCATTATAAAGGGTAGGTGTTATAAATCTAGTCCAATTTAGTAGAAATAGTTCTCCATGTGTTTTGAATGTTAACAAATATGTGAATTCCTGTCTCCCTTTCTCTGTAGCCTATTCAGCAACATGCATTTTTACATGCACATATAGAATCCTACCTCCTATCCCACGTCCATTCTTGTGAGGTGGCTGACTTGGCAGATACAAACTGTGAGAAGAGATCACTCCTCCTAAACGCTGTTGGAACTGAAAATTCAACCTCCAGGTGAGCTTCCCACATGAACAACATGATACATAAATACATGTTCAGTAAAATAAATATTTTTGGATCTGTGGATGATAAATATTTCATGATGAATTTCGATTGGCATATATATTTCTACTCTTTAATGTCTGTGTTTGTGTGTGTGTTTTTCTTTTGTGTATATATATATATATATATATATATATATATATATATATATATATACACACACACACACACACACACACACACATACACACACTCTCCAGATTTTTCAAAATATGAAATGTATGTGTCATATTATATACTCCCTAAATTCATTCATGTTCATATATGTGGATTTATAATCAACTTTTCACAAGATTATTCTCAGAAATAGTCATCCACCTGAAATACATATTTGTTTCCTAGTGCTGAAATCCTAATATTTCTACAGTAACTGACCCAGTTTAACATGAATGCAAGTAGATTCCTATGGGACATGATGTGTATTTTGACGTTCATTTTTATTCAACACTGGTACATTACTATTTCTTCAGTTGATGCACATCATAGGATATGTATTTCATCCTCAAGTTCACAAATTTCTAGGCATTCATTTCCCTTTCAATCACTTCCTGCTTCAGAACACATGTATTCCTCCACGTTTCTTGACTGGTCTTTTCATGAGACTTCTTTCCAAACACATTCTTTTCCATTTCCATAATCCCTTGTGAAGCAAAACTCACACCCCCTTCATGGTAAACCATAACCCCAATATCACCATTAGATGTATAACTGGTTAGAATGAATGGTTGTGTATCAATATTAGATTTCCTATATATTTTCAGATATCAATGCAATCCATTATTTAAATTGGAACCTGTTATACTATTTATTCACAGTATGGTCTATTCATGCATTATCTCTATATTCATAGACCCAGGGTACACCTATTTGTACCCCCAAAGGCTAATTTATATGTCTTCAACATATTACTCCCAGAAATGGTGGAAGAAACACTCATGTCACCTGATCTACATATACATTTTATCACAGTGATATTCTGGACACAAAATGCAAAGGTCACACTTATGATTGCACCAACGCCTCATTGGAAAGTGAGCATGGATTACTAAAAACATCCTTGTCCAGGTTGCCTAATGCTCTCAAATGTCAATGCTATTGGTGACTACACATTTGTTTCTTCCTAAGATGATATATTCAACCTCAACCCTGTTGAAAATGTCTAATCCACTCACTCACTTTATACTTTGCCTGATTTCCTAATGTCTCTATTGATATCTGCTTTCCTACATATGTTCCCCAGTTCATCATTGTGACTGACTCTTCACATGTGCTGACGTTTACATTCACTCTCTAACCGACACCCTATTGCTAAAGAACTTTTGGTCCAAATTGCATACTCACTCTTCTTCCAAAACTTACCAACTATCTTCCTAATCCTACCTACTATCCCTTTTTGACTGGATGTTCTCTTCTACATTCAATCATCCAAGGTACAAGGTCCTATGCCATTGTGTACCGATTTATCTGAGACATCTGTGCAGAAAGTCATTCAAAGCTAAGTATCCCAATCAAGGGCCCAATGCCCTTCTGGCCTTCAAATCTTACTTGGATTTCTGTTTTCATACATATATTTCACCTATATATTATTATAAATATCCCAGGTTCCCAATACCATTCTTCATCCAGCAGAGTGATTCCTAAGCCACATCAAACAGGTTCTTAACCCTAACCATACACTGTTCCCTCAATCTAACTTTACAGAAGAGCAGGGACAGAGTGGGTCTTACAATACAGGAATGTGGGGGATCTTCCACCTGCTGAGAACCTCAAAGGTCCATGCAGAAATGATCCCTGGAGAAGATGTAGGCAGCTATGAAGGACCTGAGAGAGCAGAAGTCATCTTCCATGGCAAACAACCTGGTCAGGATGAAGGGATGTGTCTGAATGAGCCTCTCTCTTCTTAATGTAGACAAGATGGACCAAAGCAGGCCTGTGTGGAGAGCTGTTCCTTGGTGCCTATGGTTGATATTCCATTCTAACTTGTGAAAGTGTCACAGGAAGGAGGGGCAGCCTCCATCTCATGGGAGCCTTGGAAGCAACTGTTAGGACACAGTGGTTGCCAAGGCAGTGACCTCATTCAGTTCCTGAAGGAAGTGACCTCACCTCACTTCCTTGGTGATGGAACTCTCTGAACTTGGGATCCAGGAAGCCAGGCACCCAGAGCCAGTCCCAGTCCCAGTCCCAGTGGGCTCACTTGTTTGGATTTACCAAGGACAGAGTCAGTCTTTCTTGGTACCCACTGAGGTGAGGATTGCCAAATGCCAGGAAAGCTCTGCAGAGGGGCCTTTCCTGAGAAAGCAGGTAGTGGCTCACCGCTGGCTCCTGACAACTTCACAGAGTTGGCCAAGGAGGCCAGATGTGAGACAGGACAGGCCCTTTCGGGGGAACATAGTATGGCCCACCAGTCAGACGACACTCCGGGTAGTCACAGACCAACTTGGAAGGAGGTGCCTTTGTGGGTGTGGGTGTGAGTTTGTGGTTTTGTCTCATGTTCTGAGAATAGGTAGGAAAGGCGGTTTGTTTGGGTTGGAGTGGACTGTTTCTAGTAAGGCTTTTGACAAGGCGAGTGTTTCTATGTTTGTGTATCCCACTGTGTCCCTGGTTGTAGACATTAGAAAAGAGAATGCATCAATGGATGTGTCCTGTCTAGTAGAAAGCTTCCCAGCATTCATCCTGCCCAATTTATGAATGGACTGCGGCTTGCCTTATGGATGGGCAACGCCTACTATCTTCCTAAGTTCCTGTTTTCTTCCTGAATTCTGGCCACTCTCCAGAATAGGCTCATGGTTTTGTGTCCAAGATATGTACCACCTCCAAGCTCGGTGACATGGCCATGTACTGGATAGTTGAAAGAAATGGTGAGCATCTCAGAAAACTCAGATATCAGTGTGATCAGTAAAGTCTCCCTAGAGAAACCCTGCTTTGGGCCTTTGGCTTACCTATCCTTTTGTGGCCCTGAATGTCAGGAAGGCCTTTGCCTCAGGGCACCCCTTTGTGAAGCCTGAAGAAAACAGTTTTCAAATGGAAATGAATGGGCATCACCTGTGGCTCTTTGCTTAATTGCTTTGCAAAGGGATGTGTCTGAATCAGCCTCTTGGCCCTGTGTGAGGCTGTGGCTTACATTGTCAGCACCTGATGGATCCAAAGAAAGATCCCATGCGTGCATCCAAGGCCAAATTGGCACAAAAGCAGTCATCCTGGATGAGGTCTCTCGCCTTCCTCTGTAAGGTTCCTGACCTCCATCAAGTGAGAATAGGGATCCTTTGTGTCAAATGAGTCCTTCAAAGCCATGCAGAGGCTAGCCCATAGGTGCTTGGGTTTTCTCATGACTCCAGTTCACACAAAGAATCTATACCCGGCAGTCAGTAGGCCTCCAATTGGAGAAGTAGAGCAGTATTAAAGGCAGGCCTATTTGATCACTCCAGGTCCAAAGGAAGGGTGTCCAGGCCACCCTGACATTAGGCAAATGAGAGGCAAGGGAGCTTATTGTGGACACTGTCTTGGGCTGTGCCCCTCATGGAAACCTCCAGCCAGAGGTTATGATGAGTGTCTGTATGGAAGAAGATGAGGGCCATGTGGCAGTGTTTTGGTTTGAATTGTGGTGTGGCAGTGGGAAGAGATGACTGGGTCCACCTGGGCTTGAACTCTGGTGTGATTCCCCTTGGAGACTGAGTTCTGGAACTGACCTCAGAGAAGTATTGCCGTGAATTGTGTCAGGATGTTAGGAGGCCACGCATGAGAGTCGCCCTTGGAAACTGAGATCTAGGCCCAGGCTGGCTTTCCACAGAGCACTGGGAATCTCAGCCCGGATATCACATGATTTTATTCTTAAAGACCTGGCAGCCATCGTGGAGAGTCCAAACACACGTGGACCTCACATTGTAGACCTCAATGGGCCTGGCTTCCTGTGACCTTTTGGCCACTCCTTGGGAAGCCTTGTTTGTGAGAGTTCTCCAGAGCTTTCGTTGAAATGAGCTTCCTCACCATTTAATGGTTCCTGAAGGAATGGAAACCCACAGTGCCTCCAACTTCATCCTTTAAAAATGGCTAGCTAGATAAATACCATGACATTTTTGAAATTCCCATGACCAGGTGGCACTGGAGAACCTTTGGATGTCCTGTTGCTGATCATGAGTGTACCAGACAGTGCCTTGATTGACTGGGTTTCATGAAAATGGTGTAGAACAGAGATGCCAGTGAGTTGGGGCCTGCTGAGTAGTGGGCCTAGAGCAGTGGTGTGCAGGTGTGTGATAGAACATCTGTGGTGGGGCCATGTGGATCTGCCATTGGCTTCCAAATGGCTTGTGACTGACATGGTGCAGCGAGCAGACCCTTCTATGTAAAGGCATCTTGTTATATGGAGAGGTTTCAGGGCAATGTTCAGAATCAGGTTGCTATGGTCAAGGGGGCAAGCTCTGTGGGATAGAAGCCTGGCTGGTGCATTCTCCTAGGACCTTGACCCACCACACGTGACAGAACTCCCTCCAGCACTGTGTCCCAGTTGAACTCCTTGTATTTCCTGAAGCAAATTCCAAACTCCCAGTGCAGCAGCAAGAAACACCACGAAAAGTGGAGGATGACCAAATGGCTTCACAGTCCACACAGGGAGACACTTAGACCCCAGTGGCCACAGTTTACCTGCAAAGAGAGAATTCAGCACTTCTGCCTCATGTTCATTGGAAAATCAGAAACCATGTCCTCCAGGTCACATAGATGCAGACCTGGTTTGATGGTCTCACTACAAAGGAAGCTAAAGCTCCTGACAACAACATATATTTCAAGTGCCCAACCTCAGAAGCAGTTTCTCACGAAGTCTTTAGGCCAGCAGAGCTCCACGTTTGTGGAGTGTTTACCCTGTCCCTTACTCATGGAAAGTAGTCTACCACCTCCAAGGTTGTGAACTCCTGAGCATTTTCCATTCCACATATGTATTCACAGCATTTCTAACTCTTCTCCTCAAATTGTGTCTTACTTATTGTGAAGGTAATGTCAAGGCAATGTTCTGGATGAGAGTGGGAAGATTTTTTTGTAGCACATATTGGCCTACACATTGGATTCATTTTCCTATTTTCCGTTCGAAATACTGAATCCCTGACACTAACCCATACCCTACTAGATTGTGACTACGAATACTAATATGATGGAGAAAAATAACTCAAACAGAATAGAAATACAGGCAGTTCAGAGGAGGCCTGGTGTATAGTTGGACTGGCCTTTGGCATTATAAAGGGTAGGTGTTATAAATCTAGTCCAATTTAGTAGAAATAGTTCTCCATGTGTTTTGAATGTTAACAAATATGTGAATTCCTGTCTCCCTTTCTCTGTAGCCTATTCAGCAACATGCATTTTTACATGCACATATAGAATCCTACCTCCTATCCCACGTCCATTCTTGTGAGGTGGCTGACTTGGCAGATACAAACTGTGAGAAGAGATCACTCCTCCTAAACGCTGTTGGAACTGAAAATTCAACCTCCAGGTGAGCTTCCCACATGAACAACATGATACATAAATACATGTTCAGTAAAATAAATATTTTTGGATCTGTGGATGATAAATATTTCATGATGAATTTCGATTGGCATATATATTTCTACTCTTTAATGTCTGTGTTTGTGTGTGTGTTTTTCTTTTGTGTATATATATATATATATATATACACACACACACACACACACACACACATACACACACTCTCCAGATTTTTCAAAATATGAAATGTATGTGTCATATTATATACTCCCTAAATTCATTCATGTTCATATATGTGGATTTATAATCAACTTTTCACAAGATTATTCTCAGAAATAGTCATCCACCTGAAATACATATTTGTTTCCTAGTGCTGAAATCCTAATATTTCTACAGTAACTGACCCAGTTTAACATGAATGCAAGTAGATTCCTATGGGACATGATGTGTATTTTGACGTTCATTTTTATTCAACACTGGTACATTACTATTTCTTCAGTTGATGCACATCATAGGATATGTATTTCATCCTCAAGTTCACAAATTTCTAGGCATTCATTTCCCTTTCAATCACTTCCTGCTTCAGAACACATGTATTCCTCCACGTTTCTTGACTGGTCTTTTCATGAGACTTCTTTCCAAACACATTCTTTTCCATTTCCATAATCCCTTGTGAAGCAAAACTCACACCCCCTTCATGGTAAACCATAACCCCAATATCACCATTAGATGTATAACTGGTTAGAATGAATGGTTGTGTATCAATATTAGATTTCCTATATATTTTCAGATATCAATGCAATCCATTATTTAAATTGGAACCTGTTATACTATTTATTCACAGTATGGTCTATTCATGCATTATCTCTATATTCATAGACCCAGGGTACACCTATTTGTACCCCCAAAGGCTAATTTATATGTCTTCAACATATTACTCCCAGAAATGGTGGAAGAAACACTCATGTCACCTGATCTACATATACATTTTATCACAGTGATATTCTGGACACAAAATGCAAAGGTCACACTTATGATTGCACCAACGCCTCATTGGAAAGTGAGCATGGATTACTAAAAACATCCTTGTCCAGGTTGCCTAATGCTCTCAAATGTCAATGCTATTGGTGACTACACATTTGTTTCTTCCTAAGATGATATATTCAACCTCAACCCTGTTGAAAATGTCTAATCCACTCACTCACTTTATACTTTGCCTGATTTCCTAATGTCTCTATTGATATCTGCTTTCCTACATATGTTCCCCAGTTCATCATTGTGACTGACTCTTCACATGTGCTGACGTTTACATTCACTCTCTAACCGACACCCTATTGCTAAAGAACTTTTGGTCCAAATTGCATACTCACTCTTCTTCCAAAACTTACCAACTATCTTCCTAATCCTACCTACTATCCCTTTTTGACTGGATGTTCTCTTCTACATTCAATCATCCAAGGTACAAGGTCCTATGCCATTGTGTACCGATTTATCTGAGACATCTGTGCAGAAAGTCATTCAAAGCTAAGTATCCCAATCAAGGGCCCAATGCCCTTCTGGCCTTCAAATCTTACTTGGATTTCTGTTTTCATACATATATTTCACCTATATATTATTATAAATATCCCAGGTTCCCAATACCATTCTTCATCCAGCAGAGTGATTCCTAAGCCACATCAAACAGGTTCTTAACCCTAACCATACACTGTTCCCTCAATCTAACTTTACAGAAGAGCAGGGACAGAGTGGGTCTTACAATACAGGAATGTGGGGGATCTTCCACCTGCTGAGAACCTCAAAGGTCCATGCAGAAATGATCCCTGGAGAAGATGTAGGCAGCTATGAAGGACCTGAGAGAGCAGAAGTCATCTTCCATGGCAAACAACCTGGTCAGGATGAAGGGATGTGTCTGAATGAGCCTCTCTCTTCTTAATGTAGACAAGATGGACCAAAGCAGGCCTGTGTGGAGAGCTGTTCCTTGGTGCCTATGGTTGATATTCCATTCTAACTTGTGAAAGTGTCACAGGAAGGAGGGGCAGCCTCCATCTCATGGGAGCCTTGGAAGCAACTGTTAGGACACAGTGGTTGCCAAGGCAGTGACCTCATTCAGTTCCTGAAGGAAGTGACCTCACCTCACTTCCTTGGTGATGGAACTCTCTGAACTTGGGATCCAGGAAGCCAGGCACCCAGAGCCAGTCCCAGTCCCAGTCCCAGTGGGCTCACTTGTTTGGATTTACCAAGGACAGAGTCAGTCTTTCTTGGTACCCACTGAGGTGAGGATTGCCAAATGCCAGGAAAGCTCTGCAGAGGGGCCTTTCCTGAGAAAGCAGGTAGTGGCTCACCGCTGGCTCCTGACAACTTCACAGAGTTGGCCAAGGAGGCCAGATGTGAGACAGGACAGGCCCTTTCGGGGGAACATAGTATGGCCCACCAGTCAGACGACACTCCGGGTAGTCACAGACCAACTTGGAAGGAGGTGCCTTTGTGGGTGTGGGTGTGAGTTTGTGGTTTTGTCTCATGTTCTGAGAATAGGTAGGAAAGGCGGTTTGTTTGGGTTGGAGTGGACTGTTTCTAGTAAGGCTTTTGACAAGGCGAGTGTTTCTATGTTTGTGTATCCCACTGTGTCCCTGGTTGTAGACATTAGAAAAGAGAATGCATCAATGGATGTGTCCTGTCTAGTAGAAAGCTTCCCAGCATTCATCCTGCCCAATTTATGAATGGACTGCGGCTTGCCTTATGGATGGGCAACGCCTACTATCTTCCTAAGTTCCTGTTTTCTTCCTGAATTCTGGCCACTCTCCAGAATAGGCTCATGGTTTTGTGTCCAAGATATGTACCACCTCCAAGCTCGGTGACATGGCCATGTACTGGATAGTTGAAAGAAATGGTGAGCATCTCAGAAAACTCAGATATCAGTGTGATCAGTAAAGTCTCCCTAGAGAAACCCTGCTTTGGGCCTTTGGCTTACCTATCCTTTTGTGGCCCTGAATGTCAGGAAGGCCTTTGCCTCAGGGCACCCCTTTGTGAAGCCTGAAGAAAACAGTTTTCAAATGGAAATGAATGGGCATCACCTGTGGCTCTTTGCTTAATTGCTTTGCAAAGGGATGTGTCTGAATCAGCCTCTTGGCCCTGTGTGAGGCTGTGGCTTACATTGTCAGCACCTGATGGATCCAAAGAAAGATCCCATGCGTGCATCCAAGGCCAAATTGGCACAAAAGCAGTCATCCTGGATGAGGTCTCTCGCCTTCCTCTGTAAGGTTCCTGACCTCCATCAAGTGAGAATAGGGATCCTTTGTGTCAAATGAGTCCTTCAAAGCCATGCAGAGGCTAGCCCATAGGTGCTTGGGTTTTCTCATGACTCCAGTTCACACAAAGAATCTATACCCGGCAGTCAGTAGGCCTCCAATTGGAGAAGTAGAGCAGTATTAAAGGCAGGCCTATTTGATCACTCCAGGTCCAAAGGAAGGGTGTCCAGGCCACCCTGACATTAGGCAAATGAGAGGCAAGGGAGCTTATTGTGGACACTGTCTTGGGCTGTGCCCCTCATGGAAACCTCCAGCCAGAGGTTATGATGAGTGTCTGTATGGAAGAAGATGAGGGCCATGTGGCAGTGTTTTGGTTTGAATTGTGGTGTGGCAGTGGGAAGAGATGACTGGGTCCACCTGGGCTTGAACTCTGGTGTGATTCCCCTTGGAGACTGAGTTCTGGAACTGACCTCAGAGAAGTATTGCCGTGAATTGTGTCAGGATGTTAGGAGGCCACGCATGAGAGTCGCCCTTGGAAACTGAGATCTAGGCCCAGGCTGGCTTTCCACAGAGCACTGGGAATCTCAGCCCGGATATCACATGATTTTATTCTTAAAGACCTGGCAGCCATCGTGGAGAGTCCAAACACACGTGGACCTCACATTGTAGACCTCAATGGGCCTGGCTTCCTGTGACCTTTTGGCCACTCCTTGGGAAGCCTTGTTTGTGAGAGTTCTCCAGAGCTTTCGTTGAAATGAGCTTCCTCACCATTTAATGGTTCCTGAAGGAATGGAAACCCACAGTGCCTCCAACTTCATCCTTTAAAAATGGCTAGCTAGATAAATACCATGACATTTTTGAAATTCCCATGACCAGGTGGCACTGGAGAACCTTTGGATGTCCTGTTGCTGATCATGAGTGTACCAGACAGTGCCTTGATTGACTGGGTTTCATGAAAATGGTGTAGAACAGAGATGCCAGTGAGTTGGGGCCTGCTGAGTAGTGGGCCTAGAGCAGTGGTGTGCAGGTGTGTGATAGAACATCTGTGGTGGGGCCATGTGGATCTGCCATTGGCTTCCAAATGGCTTGTGACTGACATGGTGCAGCGAGCAGACCCTTCTATGTAAAGGCATCTTGTTATATGGAGAGGTTTCAGGGCAATGTTCAGAATCAGGTTGCTATGGTCAAGGGGGCAAGCTCTGTGGGATAGAAGCCTGGCTGGTGCATTCTCCTAGGACCTTGACCCACCACACGTGACAGAACTCCCTCCAGCACTGTGTCCCAGTTGAACTCCTTGTATTTCCTGAAGCAAATTCCAAACTCCCAGTGCAGCAGCAAGAAACACCACGAAAAGTGGAGGATGACCAAATGGCTTCACAGTCCACACAGGGAGACACTTAGACCCCAGTGGCCACAGTTTACCTGCAAAGAGAGAATTCAGCACTTCTGCCTCATGTTCATTGGAAAATCAGAAACCATGTCCTCCAGGTCACATAGATGCAGACCTGGTTTGATGGTCTCACTACAAAGGAAGCTAAAGCTCCTGACAACAACATATATTTCAAGTGCCCAACCTCAGAAGCAGTTTCTCACGAAGTCTTTAGGCCAGCAGAGCTCCACGTTTGTGGAGTGTTTACCCTGTCCCTTACTCATGGAAAGTAGTCTACCACCTCCAAGGTTGTGAACTCCTGAGCATTTTCCATTCCACATATGTATTCACAGCATTTCTAACTCTTCTCCTCAAATTGTGTCTTACTTATTGTGAAGGTAATGTCAAGGCAATGTTCTGGATGAGAGTGGGAAGATTTTTTTGTAGCACATATTGGCCTACACATTGGATTCATTTTCCTATTTTCCGTTCGAAATACTGAATCCCTGACACTAACCCATACCCTACTAGATTGTGACTACGAATACTAATATGATGGAGAAAAATAACTCAAACAGAATAGAAATACAGGCAGTTCAGAGGAGGCCTGGTGTATAGTTGGACTGGCCTTTGGCATTATAAAGGGTAGGTGTTATAAATCTAGTCCAATTTAGTAGAAATAGTTCTCCATGTGTTTTGAATGTTAACAAATATGTGAATTCCTGTCTCCCTTTCTCTGTAGCCTATTCAGCAACATGCATTTTTACATGCACATATAGAATCCTACCTCCTATCCCACGTCCATTCTTGTGAGGTGGCTGACTTGGCAGATACAAACTGTGAGAAGAGATCACTCCTCCTAAACGCTGTTGGAACTGAAAATTCAACCTCCAGGTGAGCTTCCCACATGAACAACATGATACATAAATACATGTTCAGTAAAATAAATATTTTTGGATCTGTGGATGATAAATATTTCATGATGAATTTCGATTGGCATATATATTTCTACTCTTTAATGTCTGTGTTTGTGTGTGTGTTTTTCTTTTGTGTATATATATATATATATATATATATATATATATATATATACACACACACACACACACACACACACACATACACACACTCTCCAGATTTTTCAAAATATGAAATGTATGTGTCATATTATATACTCCCTAAATTCATTCATGTTCATATATGTGGATTTATAATCAACTTTTCACAAGATTATTCTCAGAAATAGTCATCCACCTGAAATACATATTTGTTTCCTAGTGCTGAAATCCTAATATTTCTACAGTAACTGACCCAGTTTAACATGAATGCAAGTAGATTCCTATGGGACATGATGTGTATTTTGACGTTCATTTTTATTCAACACTGGTACATTACTATTTCTTCAGTTGATGCACATCATAGGATATGTATTTCATCCTCAAGTTCACAAATTTCTAGGCATTCATTTCCCTTTCAATCACTTCCTGCTTCAGAACACATGTATTCCTCCAAGTTTCTTGACTGGTCTTTTCATGAGACTTCTTTCCAAACACATTCTTTTCCATTTCCATAATCCCTTGTGAAGCAAAACTCACACCCCCTTCATGGTAAACCATAACCCCAATATCACCATTAGATGTATAACTGGTTAGAATGAATGGTTGTGTATCAATATTAGATTTCCTATATATTTTCAGATATCAATGCAATCCATTATTTAAATTGGAACCTGTTATACTATTTATTCACAGTAGGGTCTATTCATGCATTATCTCTATATTCATAGACCCAGGGTACACCTATTTGTACCCCCAAAGGCTAATTTATATGTCTTCAACATATTACTCCCAGAAATGGTGGAAGAAACACTCATGTCACCTGATCTACATATACATTTTATCACAGTGATATTCTGGACACAAAATGCAAAGGTCACACTTATGATTGCACCAAAGCCTCATTGGAAAGTGAGCATGGATTACTAAAAACATCCTTGTCCAGGTTGCCTAATGCTCTCAAATGTCAATGCTATTGGTGACTACACATTTGTTTCTTCCTAAGATGATATATTCAACCTCAACCCTGTTGAAAATGTCTAATCCACTCACTCACTTTATACTTTGCCTGATTTCCTAATGTCTCTATTGATATCTGCTTTCCTACATATGTTCCCCAGTTCATCATTGTGACTGACTCTTCACATGTGCTGACGTTTACATTCACTCTCTAACCGACACCCTATTGCTAAAGAACTTTTGGTCCAAATTGCATACTCACTCTTCTTCCAAAACTTACCAACTATCTTCCTAATCCTACCTACTATCCCTTTTTGACTGGATGTTCTCTTCTACATTCAATCATCCAAGGTACAAGGTCCTATGCCATTGTGTACCGATTTATCTGAGACATCTGTGCAGAAAGTCATTCAAAGCTAAGTATCCCAATCAAGGGCCCAATGCCCTTCTGGCCTTCAAATCTTACTTGGATTTCTGTTTTCATACATATATTTCACCTATATATTATTATAAATATCCCAGGTTCCCAATACCATTCTTCATCCAGCAGAGTGATTCCTAAGCCACATCAAACAGGTTCTTAACCCTAACCATACACTGTTCCCTCAATCTAACTTTACAGAAGAGCAGGGACAGAGTGGGTCTTACAATACAGGAATGTGGGGGATCTTCCACCTGCTGAGAACCTCAAAGGTCCATGCAGAAATGATCCCTGGAGAAGATGTAGGCAGCTATGAAGGACCTGAGAGAGCAGAAGTCATCTTCCATGGCAAACAACCTGGTCAGGATGAAGGGATGTGTCTGAATGAGCCTCTCTCTTCTTAATGTAGACAAGATGGACCAAAGCAGGCCTGTGTGGAGAGCTGTTCCTTGGTGCCTATGGTTGATATTCCATTCTAACTTGTGAAAGTGTCACAGGAAGGAGGGGCAGCCTCCATCTCATGGGAGCCTTGGAAGCAACTGTTAGGACACAGTGGTTGCCAAGGCAGTGACCTCATTCAGTTCCTGAAGGAAGTGACCTCACCTCACTTCCTTGGTGATGGAACTCTCTGAACTTGGGATCCAGGAAGCCAGGCACCCAGAGCCAGTCCCAGTCCCAGTCCCAGTGGGCTCACTTGTTTGGATTTACCAAGGACAGAGTCAGTCTTTCTTGGTACCCACTGAGGTGAGGATTGCCAAATGCCAGGAAAGCTCTGCAGAGGGGCCTTTCCTGAGAAAGCAGGTAGTGGCTCACCGCTGGCTCCTGACAACTTCACAGAGTTGGCCAAGGAGGCCAGATGTGAGACAGGACAGGCCCTTTCGGGGGAACATAGTATGGCCCACCAGTCAGACGACACTCCGGGTAGTCACAGACCAACTTGGAAGGAGGTGCCTTTGTGGGTGTGGGTGTGAGTTTGTGGTTTTGTCTCATGTTCTGAGAATAGGTAGGAAAGGCGGTTTGTTTGGTTTGGAGTGGACTGTTTCTAGTAAGGCTTTTGACAAGGCGAGTGTTTCTATGTTTGTGTATCCCACTGTGTCCCTGGTTGTAGACATTAGAAAAGAGAATGCATCAATGGATGTGTCCTGTCTAGTAGAAAG
The DNA here is from genome assembly GCF_964194105.1 of Spermophilus citellus. Classification (NCBI taxonomy): domain Eukaryota; kingdom Metazoa; phylum Chordata; class Mammalia; order Rodentia; family Sciuridae; genus Spermophilus; species Spermophilus citellus. Next base: position 63,322 of record NW_027672980.1, read on the forward strand.
CTTCCCAGCATTCATCCTGCCCAATTTATGAATGGACTGCGGCTTGCCTTATGGATGGGCAACACCTACTATCTTCCTAAGTTCCTGTTTTCTTCCTGAATTCTGGCCACTCTCCAGAATAGGCTCATGGTTTTGTGTCCAAGATATGTACCACCTCCAAGCTCGGTGACATGGCCATGTACTGGATAGTTGAAAGAAATGGTGAGCATCTCAGAAAACTCAGATATCAGTGTGATCAGTAAAGTCTCCCTAGAGAAACCCTGCTTTGGGCCTTTGGCTTACCTATCCTTTTGTGGCCCTGAATGTCAGGAAGGCCTTTGCCTCAGGGCACCCCTTTGTGAAGCCTGAAGAAAACAGTTTTCAAATGGAAATGAATGGGCATCACCTGTGGCTCTTTGCTTAATTGCTTTGCAAAGGGATGTGTCTGAATCAGCCTCTTGGCCCTGTGTGAGGCTGTGGCTTACATTGTCAGCACCTGATGGATCCAAAGAAAGATCCCATGCGTGCATCCAAGGCCAAATTGGCACAAAAGCAGTCATCCTGGATGAGGTCTCTCGCCTTCCTCTGTAAGGTTCCTGACCTCCATCAAGTGAGAATAGGGATCCTTTGTGTCAAATGAGTCCTTCAAAGCCATGCAGAGGCTAGCCCATAGGTGCTTGGGTTTTCTCATGACTCCAGTTCACACAAAGAATCTATACCCGGCAGTCAGTAGGCCTCCAATTGGAGAAGTAGAGCAGTATTAAAGGCAGGCCTATTTGATCACTCCAGGTCCAAAGGAAGGGTGTCCAGGCCACCCTGACATTAGGCAAATGAGAGGCAAGGGAGCTTATTGTGGACACTGTCTTGGGCTGTGCCCCTCATGGAAACCTCCAGCCAGAGGTTATGATGAGTGTCTGTATGGAAGAAGATGAGGGCCATGTGGCAGTGTTTTGGTTTGAATTGTGGTGTGGCAGTGGGAAGAGATGACTGGGTCCACCTGGGCTTGAACTCTGGTGTGATTCCCCTTGGAGACTGAGTTCTGGAACTGACCTCAGAGAAGTATTGCCGTGAATTGTGTCGGGATGTTAGGAGGCCACGCATGAGAGTCGCCCTTGGAAACTGAGATCTAGGCCCAGGCTGGCTTTCCACAGAGCACTGGGAATCTCAGCCCGGATATCACATGATTTTATTCTTAAAGACCTGGCAGCCATCGTGGAGAGTCCAAACACACGTGGACCTCACATTGTAGACCTCAATGGGCCTGGCTTCCTGTGACCTTTTGGCCACTCCTTGGGAAGCCTTGTTTGTGAGAGTTCTCCAGAGCTTTCGTTGAAATGAGCTTCCTCACCATTTAATGGTTTTTGAAGGAATGGAAACCCACAGTGCCTCCAACTTCATCCTTTAAAAATGGCTAGCTAGATAAATACCATGACATTTTTGAAATTCCCATGACCAGGTGGCACTGGAGAACCTTTGGATGTCCTGTTGCTGATCATGAGTGTACCAGACAGTGCCTTGATTGACTGGGTTTCATGAAAATGGTGTAGAACAGAGATGCCAGTGAGTTGGGGCCTGCTGAGTAGTGGGCCTAGAGCAGTGGTGTGCAGGTGTGTGATAGAACATCTGTGGTGGGGCCATGTGGATCTGCCATTGGCTTCCAAATGGCTTGTGACTGACATGGTGCAGCGAGCAGACCCTTCTATGTAAAGGCATCTTGTTATATGGAGAGGTTTCAGGGCAATGTTCAGAATCAGGTTGCTATGGTCAAGGGGGCAAGCTCTGTGGGATAGAAGCCTGGCTGGTGCATTCTCCTAGGACCTTGACCCACCACACGTGACAGAACTCCCTCCAGCACTGTGTCCCAGTTGAACTCCTTGTATTTCCTGAAGCAAATTCCAAACTCCCAGTGCAGCAGCAAGAAACACCACGAAAAGTGGAGGATGACCAAATGGCTTCACAGTCCACACAGGGAGACACTTAGACCCCAGTGGCCACAGTTTACCTGCAAAGAGAGAATTCAGCACTTCTGCCTCATGTTCATTGGAAAATCAGAAACCATGTCCTCCAGGTCACATAGATGCAGACCTGGTTTGATGGTCTCACTACAAAGGAAGCTAAAGCTCCTGACAACAACATATATTTCAAGTGCCCAACCTCAGAAGCAGTTTCTCACGAAGTCTTTAGGCCAGCAGAGCTCCACGTTTGTGGAGTGTTTACCCTGTCCCTTACTCATGGAAAGTAGTCTACCACCTCCAAGGTTGTGAACTCCTGAGCATTTTCCATTCCACATATGTATTCACAGCATTTCTAACTCTTCTCCTCAAATTGTGTCTTACTTATTGTGAAGGTAATGTCAAGGCAATGTTCTGGATGAGAGTGGGAAGATTTTTTTGTAGCACATATTGGCCTACACATTGGATTCATTTTCCTATTTTCCGTTCGAAATACTGAATCCCTGACACTAACCCATACCCTACTAGATTGTGACTACGAATACTAATATGATGGAGAAAAATAACTCAAACAGAATAGAAATACAGGCAGTTCAGAGGAGGCCTGGTGTATAGTTGGACTGGCCTTTGGCATTATAAAGGGTAGGTGTTATAAATCTAGTCCAATTTAGTAGAAATAGTTCTCCATGTGTTTTGAATGTTAACAAATATGTGAATTCCTGTCTCCCTTTCTCTGTAGCCTATTCAGCAACATGCATTTTTACATGCACATATAGAATCCTACCTCCTATCCCACGTCCATTCTTGTGAGGTGGCTGACTTGGCAGATACAAACTGTGAGAAGAGATCACTCCTCCTAAACGCTGTTGGAACTGAAAATTCAACCTCCAGGTGAGCTTCCCACATGAACAACATGATACATAAATACATGTTCAGTAAAATAAATATTTTTGGATCTGTGGATGATAAATATTTCATGATGAATTTCGATTGGCATATATATTTCTACTCTTTAATGTCTGTGTTTGTGTGTGTGTTTTTCTTTTGTGTATATATATATATATATATACACACACACACACACACACACACACATACACACACTCTCCAGATTTTTCAAAATATGAAATGTATGTGTCATATTATATACTCCCTAAATTCATTCATGTTCATATATGTGGATTTATAATCAACTTTTCACAAGATTATTCTCAGAAATAGTCATCCACCTGAAATACATATTTGTTTCCTAGTGCTGAAATCCTAATATTTCTACAGTAACTGACCCAGTTTAACATGAATGCAAGTAGATTCCTATGGGACATGATGTGTATTTTGACGTTCATTTTTATTCAACACTGGTACATTACTATTTCTTCAGTTGATGCACATCATAGGATATGTATTTCATCCTCAAGTTCACAAATTTCTAGGCATTCATTTCCCTTTCAATCACTTCCTGCTTCAGAACACATGTATTCCTCCACGTTTCTTGACTGGTCTTTTCATGAGACTTCTTTCCAAACACATTCTTTTCCATTTCCATAATCCCTTGTGAAGCAAAACTCACACCCCCTTCATGGTAAACCATAACCCCAATATCACCATTAGATGTATAACTGGTTAGAATGAATGGTTGTGTATCAATATTAGATTTCCTATATATTTTCAGATATCAATGCAATCCATTATTTAAATTGGAACCTGTTATACTATTTATTCACAGTAGGGTCTATTCATGCATTATCTCTATATTCATAGACCCAGGGTACACCTATTTGTACCCCCAAAGGCTAATTTATATGTCTTCAACATATTACTCCCAGAAATGGTGGAAGAAACACTCATGTCACCTGATCTACATATACATTTTATCACAGTGATATTCTGGACACAAAATGCAAAGGTCACACTTATGATTGCACCAACGCCTCATTGGAAAGTGAGCATGGATTACTAAAAACATCCTTGTCCAGGTTGCCTAATGCTCTCAAATGTCAATGCTATTGGTGACTACACATTTGTTTCTTCCTAAGATGATATATTCAACCTCAACCCTGTTGAAAATGTCTAATCCACTCACTCACTTTATACTTTGCCTGATTTCCTAATGTCTCTATTGATATCTGCTTTCCTACATATGTTCCCCAGTTCATCATTGTGACTGACTCTTCACATGTGCTGACGTTTACATTCACTCTCTAACCGACACCCTATTGCTAAAGAACTTTTGGTCCAAATTGCATACTCACTCTTCTTCCAAAACTTACCAACTATCTTCCTAATCCTACCTACTATCCCTTTTTGACTGGATGTTCTCTTCTACATTCAATCATCCAAGGTACAAGGTCCTATGCCATTGTGTACCGATTTATCTGAGACATCTGTGCAGAAAGTCATTCAAAGCTAAGTATCCCAATCAAGGGCCCAATGCCCTTCTGGCCTTCAAATCTTACTTGGATTTCTGTTTTCATACATATATTTCACCTATATATTATTATAAATATCCCAGGTTCCCAATACCATTCTTCATCCAGCAGAGTGATTCCTAAGCCACATCAAACAGGTTCTTAACCCTAACCATACACTGTTCCCTCAATCTAACTTTACAGAAGAGCAGGGACAGAGTGGGTCTTACAATACAGGAATGTGGGGGATCTTCCACCTGCTGAGAACCTCAAAGGTCCATGCAGAAATGATCCCTGGAGAAGATGTAGGCAGCTATGAAGGACCTGAGAGAGCAGAAGTCATCTTCCATGGCAAACAACCTGGTCAGGATGAAGGGATGTGTCTGAATGAGCCTCTCTCTTCTTAATGTAGACAAGATGGACCAAAGCAGGCCTGTGTGGAGAGCTGTTCCTTGGTGCCTATGGTTGATATTCCATTCTAACTTGTGAAAGTGTCACAGGAAGGAGGGGCAGCCTCCATCTCATGGGAGCCTTGGAAGCAACTGTTAGGACACAGTGGTTGCCAAGGCAGTGACCTCATTCAGTTCCTGAAGGAAGTGACCTCACCTCACTTCCTTGGTGATGGAACTCTCTGAACTTGGGATCCAGGAAGCCAGGCACCCAGAGCCAGTCCCAGTCCCAGTCCCAGTGGGCTCACTTGTTTGGATTTACCAAGGACAGAGTCAGTCTTTCTTGGTACCCACTGAGGTGAGGATTGCCAAATGCCAGGAAAGCTCTGCAGAGGGGCCTTTCCTGAGAAAGCAGGTAGTGGCTCACCGCTGGCTCCTGACAACTTCACAGAGTTGGCCAAGGAGGCCAGATGTGAGACAGGACAGGCCCTTTCGGGGGAACATAGTATGGCCCACCAGTCAGACGACACTCCGGGTAGTCACAGACCAACTTGGAAGGAGGTGCCTTTGTGGGTGTGGGTGTGAGTTTGTGGTTTTGTCTCATGTTCTGAGAATAGGTAGGAAAGGCGGTTTGTTTGGTTTGGAGTGGACTGTTTCTAGTAAGGCTTTTGACAAGGCGAGTGTTTCTATGTTTGTGTATCCCACTGTGTCCCTGGTTGTAGACATTAGAAAAGAGAATGCATCAATGGATGTGTCCTGTCTAGTAGAAAGCTTCCCAGCATTCATCCTGCCCAATTTATGAATGGACTGCGGCTTGCCTTATGGATGGGCAACGCCTACTATCTTCCTAAGTTCCTGTTTTCTTCCTGAATTCTGGCCACTCTCCAGAATAGGCTCATGGTTTTGTGTCCAAGATATGTACCACCTCCAAGCTCGGTGACATGGCCATGTACTGGATAGTTGAAAGAAATGGTGAGCATCTCAGAAAACTCAGATATCAGTGTGATCAGTAAAGTCTCCCTAGAGAAACCCTGCTTTGGGCCTTTGGCTTACCTATCCTTTTGTGGCCCTGAATGTCAGGAAGGCCTTTGCCTCAGGGCACCCCTTTGTGAAGCCTGAAGAAAACAAACAGTTTTCAAATGGAAATGAATGGGCATCACCTGTGGCTCTTTGCTTAATTGCTTTGCAAAGGGATGTGTCTGAATCAGCCTCTTGGCCCTGTGTGAGGCTGTGGCTTACATTGTCAGCACCTGGTGGATCCAAAGAAAGATCCCATGCGTGCATCCAAGGCCAAATTGGCACAAAAGCAGTCATCCTGGATGAGGTCTCTCGCCTTCCTCTGTAAGGTTCCTGACCTCCATCAAGTGAGAATAGGGATCCTTTGTGTCAAATGAGTCCTTCAAAGCCATGCAGAGGCTAGCCCATAGGTGCTTGGGTTTTCTCATGACTCCAGTTCACACAAAGAATCTATACCCGGCAGTCAGTAGGCCTCCAATTGGAGAAGTAGAGCAGTATTAAAGGCAGGCCTATTTGATCACTCCAGGTCCAAAGGAAGGGTGTCCAGGCCACCCTGACATTAGGCAAATGAGAGGCAAGGGAGCTTATTGTGGACACTGTCTTGGGCTGTGCCCCTCATGGAAACCTCCAGCCAGAGGTTATGATGAGTGTCTGTATGGAAGAAGATGAGGGCCATGTGGCAGTGTTTTGGTTTGAATTGTGGTGTGGCAGTGGGAAGAGATGACTGGGTCCACCTGGGCTTGAACTCTGGTGTGATTCCCCTTGGAGACTGAGTTCTGGAACTGACCTCAGAGAAGTATTGCCGTGAATTGTGTCGGGATGTTAGGAGGCCACGCATGAGAGTCGCCCTTGGAAACTGAGATCTAGGCCCAGGCTGGCTTTCCACAGAGCACTGGGAATCTCAGCCCGGATATCACATGATTTTATTCTTAAAGACCTGGCAGCCATCGTGGAGAGTCCAAACACACGTGGACCTCACATTGTAGACCTCAATGGGCCTGGCTTCCTGTGACCTTTTGGCCACTCCTTGGGAAGCCTTGTTTGTGAGAGTTCTCCAGAGCTTTCGTTGAAATGAGCTTCCTCACCATTTAATGGTTCCTGAAGGAATGGAAACCCACAGTGCCTCCAACTTCATCCTTTAAAAATGGCTAGCTAGATAAATACCATGACATTTTTGAAATTCCCATGACCAGGTGGCACTGGAGAACCTTTGGATGTCCTGTTGCTGATCATGAGTGTACCAGACAGTGCCTTGATTGACTGGGTTTCATGAAAATGGTGTAGAACAGAGATGCCAGTGAGTTGGGGCCTGCTGAGTAGTGGGCCTAGAGCAGTGGTGTGCAGGTGTGTGATAGAACATCTGTGGTGGGGCCATGTGGATCTGCCATTGGCTTCCAAATGGCTTGTGACTGACATGGTGCAGCGAGCAGACCCTTCTATGTAAAGGCATCTTGTTATATGGAGAGGTTTCAGGGCAATGTTCAGAATCAGGTTGCTATGGTCAAGGGGGCAAGCTCTGTGGGATAGAAGCCTGGCTGGTGCATTCTCCTAGGACCTTGACCCACCACACGTGACAGAACTCCCTCCAGCACTGTGTCCCAGTGGAACTCCTTGTATTTCCTGAAGCAAATTCCAAACTCCCAGTGCAGCAGCAAGAAACACCACGAAAAGTGGAGGATGACCAAATGGCTTCACAGTCCACACAGGGAGACACTTAGACCCCAGTGGCCACAGTTTACCTGCAAAGAGAGAATTCAGCACTTCTGCCTCATGTTCATTGGAAAATCAGAAACCATGTCCTCCAGGTCACATAGATGCAGACCTGGTTTGATGGTCTCACTACAAAGGAAGCTAAAGCTCCTGACAACAACATATATTTCAAGTGCCCAACCTCAGAAGCAGTTTCTCACGAAGTCTTTAGGCCAGCAGAGCTCCACGTTTGTGGAGTGTTTACCCTGTCCCTTACTCATGGAAAGTAGTCTACCACCTCCAAGGTTGTGAACTCCTGAGCATTTTCCATTCCACATATGTATTCACAGCATTTCTAACTCTTCTCCTCAAATTGTGTCTTACTTATTGTGAAGGTAATGTCAAGGCAATGTTCTGGATGAGAGTGGGAAGATTTTTTTGTAGCACATATTGGCCTACACATTGGATTCATTTTCCTATTTTCCGTTCGAAATACTGAATCCCTGACACTAACCCATACCCTACTAGATTGTGACTACGAATACTAATATGATGGAGAAAAATAACTCAAACAGAATAGAAATACAGGCAGTTCAGAGGAGGCCTGGTGTATAGTTGGACTGGCCTTTGGCATTATAAAGGGTAGGTGTTATAAATCTAGTCCAATTTAGTAGAAATAGTTCTCCATGTGTTTTGAATGTTAACAAATATGTGAATTCCTGTCTCCCTTTCTCTGTAGCCTATTCAGCAACATGCATTTTTACATGCACATATAGAATCCTACCTCCTATCCCACGTCCATTCTTGTGAGGTGGCTGACTTGGCAGATACAAACTGTGAGAAGAGATCACTCCTCCTAAACGCTGTTGGAACTGAAAATTCAACCTCCAGGTGAGCTTCCCACATGAACAACATGATACATAAATACATGTTCAGTAAAATAAATATTTTTGGATCTGTGGATGATAAATATTTCATGATGAATTTCGATTGGCATATATATTTCTACTCTTTAATGTCTGTGTTTGTGTGTGTGTTTTTCTTTTGTGTATATATATATATATATATATATATATATATATATATATATATACACACACACACACACACACACACACACACACATACACACACTCTCCAGATTTTTCAAAATATGAAATGTATGTGTCATATTATATACTCCCTAAATTCATTCATGTTCATATATGTGGATTTATAATCAACTTTTCACAAGATTTTTCTCAGAAATAGTCATCCACCTGAAATACATATTTGTTTCCTAGTGCTGAAATCCTAATATTTCTACAGTAACTGACCCAGTTTAACATGAATGCAAGTAGATTCCTATGGGACATGATGTGTATTTTGACGTTCATTTTTATTCAACACTGGTACATTACTATTTCTTCAGTTGATGCACATCATAGGATATGTATTTCATCCTCAAGTTCACAAATTTCTAGGCATTCATTTCCCTTTCAATCACTTCCTGCTTCAGAACACATGTATTCCTCCACGTTTCTTGACTGGTCTTTTCATGAGACTTCTTTCCAAACACATTCTTTTCCATTTCCATAATCCCTTGTGAAGCAAAACTCACACCCCCTTCATGGTAAACCATAACCCCAATATCACCATTAGATGTATAACTGGTTAGAATGAATGGTTGTGTATCAATATTAGATTTCCTATATATTTTCAGATATCAATGCAATCCATTATTTAAATTGGAACCTGTTATACTATTTATTCACAGTATGGTCTATTCATGCATTATCTCTATATTCATAGACCCAGGGTACACCTATTTGTACCCCCAAAGGCTAATTTATATGTCTTCAACATATTACTCCCAGAAATGGTGGAAGAAACACTCATGTCACCTGATCTACATATACATTTTATCACAGTGATATTCTGGACACAAAATGCAAAGGTCACACTTATGATTGCACCAAAGCCTCATTGGAAAGTGAGCATGGATTACTAAAAACATCCTTGTCCAGGTTGCCTAATGCTCTCAAATGTCAATGCTATTGGTGACTACACATTTGTTTCTTCCTAAGATGATATATTCAACCTCAACCCTGTTGAAAATGTCTAATCCACTCACTCACTTTATACTTTGCCTGATTTCCTAATGTCTCTATTGATATCTGCTTTCCTACATATGTTCCCCAGTTCATCATTGTGACTGACTCTTCACATGTGCTGACGTTTACATTCACTCTCTAACCGACACCCTATTGCTAAAGAACTTTTGGTCCAAATTGCATACTCACTCTTCTTCCAAAACTTACCAACTATCTTCCTAATCCTACCTACTATCCCTTTTTGACTGGATGTTCTCTTCTACATTCAATCATCCAAGGTACAAGGTCCTATGCCATTGTGTACCGATTTATCTGAGACATCTGTGCAGAAAGTCATTCAAAGCTAAGTATCCCAATCAAGGGCCCAATGCCCTTCTGGCCTTCAAATCTTACTTGGATTTCTGTTTTCATACATATATTTCACCTATATATTATTATAAATATCCCAGGTTCCCAATACCATTCTTCATCCAGCAGAGTGATTCCTAAGCCACATCAAACAGGTTCTTAACCCTAACCATACACTGTTCCCTCAATCTAACTTTACAGAAGAGCAGGGACAGAGTGGGTCTTACAATACAGGAATGTGGGGGATCTTCCACCTGCTGAGAACCTCAAAGGTCCATGCAGAAATGATCCCTGGAGAAGATGTAGGCAGCTATGAAGGACCTGAGAGAGCAGAAGTCATCTTCCATGGCAAACAACCTGGTCAGGATGAAGGGATGTGTCTGAATGAGCCTCTCTCTTCTTAATGTAGACAAGATGGACCAAAGCAGGCCTGTGTGGAGAGCTGTTCCTTGGTGCCTATGGTTGATATTCCATTCTAACTTGTGAAAGTGTCACAGGAAGGAGGGGCAGCCTCCATCTCATGGGAGCCTTGGAAGCAACTGTTAGGACACAGTGGTTGCCAAGGCAGTGACCTCATTCAGTTCCTGAAGGAAGTGACCTCACCTCACTTCCTTGGTGATGGAACTCTCTGAACTTGGGATCCAGGAAGCCAGGCACCCAGAGCCAGTCCCAGTCCCAGTCCCAGTGGGCTCACTTGTTTGGATTTACCAAGGACAGAGTCAGTCTTTCTTGGTACCCACTGAGGTGAGGATTGCCAAATGCCAGGAAAGCTCTGCAGAGGGGCCTTTCCTGAGAAAGCAGGTAGTGGCTCACCGCTGGCTCCTGACAACTTCACAGAGTTGGCCAAGGAGGCCAGATGTGAGACAGGACAGGCCCTTTCGGGGGAACATAGTATGGCCCACCAGTCAGACGACACTCCGGGTAGTCACAGACCAACTTGGAAGGAGGTGCCTTTGTGGGTGTGGGTGTGAGTTTGTGGTTTTGTCTCATGTTCTGAGAATAGGTAGGAAAGGCGGTTTGTTTGGTTTGGAGTGGACTGTTTCTAGTAAGGCTTTTGACAAGGCGAGTGTTTCTATGTTTGTGTATCCCACTGTGTCCCTGGTTGTAGACATTAGAAAAGAGAATGCATCAATGGATGTGTCCTGTCTAGTAGAAAGCTTCCCAGCATTCATCCTGCCCAATTTATGAATGGACTGCGGCTTGCCTTATGGATGGGCAACGCCTACTATCTTCCTAAGTTCCTGTTTTCTTCCTGAATTCTGGCCACTCTCCAGAATAGGCTCATGGTTTTGTGTCCAAGATATGTACCACCTCCAAGCTCGGTGACATGGCCATGTACTGGATAGTTGAAAGAAATGGTGAGCATCTCAGAAAACTCAGATATCAGTGTGATCAGTAAAGTCTCCCTAGAGAAACCCTGCTTTGGGCCTTTGGCTTACCTATCCTTTTGTGGCCCTGAATGTCAGGAAGGCCTTTGCCTCAGGGCACCCCTTTGTGAAGCCTGAAGAAAACAGTTTTCAAATGGAAATGAATGGGCATCACCTGTGGCTCTTTGCTTAATTGCTTTGCAAAGGGATGTGTCTGAATCAGCCTCTTGGCCCTGTGTGAGGCTGTGGCTTACATTGTCAGCACCTGATGGATCCAAAGAAAGATCCCATGCGTGCATCCAAGGCCAAATTGGCACAAAAGCAGTCATCCTGGATGAGGTCTCTCGCCTTCCTCTGTAAGGTTCCTGACCTCCATCAAGTGAGAATAGGGATCCTTTGTGTCAAATGAGTCCTTCAAAGCCATGCAGAGGCTAGCCCATAGGTGCTTGGGTTTTCTCATGACTCCAGTTCACACAAAGAATCTATACCCGGCAGTCAGTAGGCCTCCAATTGGAGAAGTAGAGCAGTATTAAAGGCAGGCCTATTTGATCACTCCAGGTCCAAAGGAAGGGTGTCCAGGCCACCCTGACATTAGGCAAATGAGAGGCAAGGGAGCTTATTGTGGACACTGTCTTGGGCTGTGCCCCTCATGGAAACCTCCAGCCAGAGGTTATGATGAGTGTCTGTATGGAAGAAGATGAGGGCCATGTGGCAGTGTTTTGGTTTGAATTGTGGTGTGGCAGTGGGAAGAGATGACTGGGTCCACCTGGGCTTGAACTCTGGTGTGATTCCCCTTGGAGACTGAGTTCTGGAACTGACCTCAGAGAAGTATTGCCGTGAATTGTGTCGGGATGTTAGGAGGCCACGCATGAGAGTCGCCCTTGGAAACTGAGATCTAGGCCCAGGCTGGCTTTCCACAGAGCACTGGGAATCTCAGCCCGGATATCACATGATTTTATTCTTAAAGACCTGGCAGCCATCGTGGAGAGTCCAAACACACGTGGACCTCACATTGTAGACCTCAATGGGCCTGGCTTCCTGTGACCTTTTGGCCACTCCTTGGGAAGCCTTGTTTGTGAGAGTTCTCCAGAGCTTTCGTTGAAATGAGCTTCCTCACCATTTAATGGTTCCTGAAGGAATGGAAACCCACAGTGCCTCCAACTTCATCCTTTAAAAATGGCTAGCTAGATAAATACCATGACATTTTTGAAATTCCCATGACCAGGTGGCACTGGAGAACCTTTGGATGTCCTGTTGCTGATCATGAGTGTACCAGACAGTGCCTTGATTGACTGGGTTTCATGAAAATGGTGTAGAACAGAGATGCCAGTGAGTTGGGGCCTGCTGAGTAGTGGGCCTAGAGCAGTGGTGTGCAGGTGTGTGATAGAACATCTGTGGTGGGGCCATGTGGATCTGCCATTGGCTTCCAAATGGCTTGTGACTGACATGGTGCAGCGAGCAGACCCTTCTATGTAAAGGCATCTTGTTATATGGAGAGGTTTCAGGGCAATGTTCAGAATCAGGTTGCTATGGTCAAGGGGGCAAGCTCTGTGGGATAGAAGCCTGGCTGGTGCATTCTCCTAGGACCTTGACCCACCACACGTGACAGAACTCCCTCCAGCACTGTGTCCCAGTTGAACTCCTTGTATTTCCTGAAGCAAATTCCAAACTCCCAGTGCAGCAGCAAGAAACACCACGAAAAGTGGAGGATGACCAAATGGCTTCACAGTCCACACAGGGAGACACTTAGACCCCAGTGGCCACAGTTTACCTGCAAAGAGAGAATTCAGCACTTCTGCCTCATGTTCATTGGAAAATCAGAAACCATGTCCTCCAGGTCACATAGATGCAGACCTGGTTTGATGGTCTCACTACAAAGGAAGCTAAAGCTCCTGACAACAACATATATTTCAAGTGCCCAACCTCAGAAGCAGTTTCTCACGAAGTCTTTAGGCCAGCAGAGCTCCACGTTTGTGGAGTGTTTACCCTGTCCCTTACTCATGGAAAGTAGTCTACCACCTCCAAGGTTGTGAACTCCTGAGCATTTTCCATTCCACATATGTATTCACAGCATTTCTAACTCTTCTCCTCAAATTGTGTCTTACTTATTGTGAAGGTAATGTCAAGGCAATGTTCTGGATGAGAGTGGGAAGATTTTTTTGTAGCACATATTGGCCTACACATTGGATTCATTTTCCTATTTTCCGTTCGAAATACTGAATCCCTGACACTAACCCATACCCTACTAGATTGTGACTACGAATACTAATATGATGGAGAAAAATAACTCAAACAGAATAGAAATACAGGCAGTTCAGAGGAGGCCTGGTGTATAGTTGGACTGGCCTTTGGCATTATAAAGGGTAGGTGTTATAAATCTAGTCCAATTTAGTAGAAATAGTTCTCCATGTGTTTTGAATGTTAACAAATATGTGAATTCCTGTCTCCCTTTCTCTGTAGCCTATTCAGCAACATGCATTTTTACATGCACATATAGAATCCTACCTCCTATCCCACATCCATTCTTGTGAGGTGGCTGACTTGGCAGATACAAACTGTGAGAAGAGATCACTCCTCCTAAACGCTGTTGGAACTGAAAATTCAACCTCCAGGTG